>NC_056714.1:9200077-9500077 GCF_018831695.1 Puntigrus tetrazona
ATGGAAACTGTATGGAAACATTTATTTTTCTGAGCATTTTCTGACAAATAGAAAGTTCAAAAGAACAGCATTTATTTGAATCTGTTATAATAATTTTTTTTATAAAATGAATGCATCCTTATAGAATATTAGCATTGTTTTTATTTATTATTATTATTATTAATAATAAATCTTAATGGTGTAGGTAAAAACAATTTTTATTTAGGTGAAGTGGAATACTTAAAAGTGGGCATTAAAAAGTGTAAAGAGTGAAAAGCAGGAGGGTTTCATGAAGACAGCCAACAGGGAAAGTCAAATGACTTTCCTAACCTTATTACTATTATTATGTCATATATTTTTATTTATTAATTTTTTTTTTTTTTTTTACTTTTTTGATGAACGATTACGAAACCTAACTTTTTTATTTTATAATGTCAAGCGCCAGTGAATTGTTCACAATAAGCCCGGGAATGTGTACCATGCAAGTAAATAGGGTCCATTTTCATTTCATGTTGACTTCAATTTATTTGCCCTTGAAGCACAATGACAAAAAAAGGCCTAAGCCGTATGTCTGTCAGTTAGGAAGTAATGGATTTCTGCCATTTTTTTAGTTTTTTTTTTTCTCACCTCAATGAGAGCAAAAAAGAGAGGTTATTGTGTTTGGACCTTCAGGCGCTTCAGGCCGCTCTGATTGTGACTTAGGAGATTTGGACTCCTAGGTTGAACCTTTTGTGAAAACTTCTGCACAGATTGAATTGTTGATTTATTGATATTTATTTATGTATTTGTTTATTTTTTCAATTAAGACTGTTCAAGGCTAAGGAGTTAAGGAGGAATAAAGGAAGTTTTTTTTGTTTACTTTTTTCATAGTTTGAGAGAGTTATACATAAATTTTGACTATCACTATTCTCTTTATATTGGAATATAAGAGCACCGGTCGCCGGTCTGTTACAAAATTGATTTTAAAATGTAACTTTTTAAAGCTCTGACCGGATCAGCACCTAACCATCTCTCTAAACAACCTAAATCCGCATCTGATAGATTTCTGAAGTCGTCTAAGCAAAGATTGTTGATGATCCCAAGGCCCAGACTAAAGTTGAAGGGTCACTGTGCTTTTTCCATTCCATTCCATTTCCAAACTGTGGAATAGTTTCCTGGTTTCCCTCATATTATTTTAATCCGATTCTGAATTTTAATCGTGAGTCTTTTAACTTAAGTTGAATCACTGTTAGAGTTTTGGTGTCTCCTTCCTTCACTGTGTTCTGGTGCATATAAATGTACGCACAAATAGACTATTTTAGTAACGGTTTGCACAGCACTATTGTTTTATTTTGTTTTAAAACTGTAAAAACTGTATTTTGATAGTCGACTTAGCAACTACATGTCAACTAGCAGTCATTAGAGTATTAGTAGACTGTCTGCTTAATATCTCAATTTATTTTGATGGATCCACAACATGCTAACTATGAGAAACCTTGCAAGAATATGTCAACTTATTCTGCTATCCCTAAACATACCCTAACAGTCTACTCTGAGAGTTAGTATACATGCAGTTAAAAATATTTGACACTTGAGTTACTCATAGGTAGTAGAACGTCTAAAGTGGACTATCAAAATGTAACCAAGTGTGATTTGATCCCAAAATGTTTTAGAAATTACACATTGTGTTTGTAAATGTTTGTTCTGTGTTTCCTCCAACCTATAATATATATTTGCGTAGGTGGGCTTAGCTTCCTGTCTGTCACGGACCTGGTGTGTTTTCGCTCATCCTGTTGAGTTTTGATTTCTGCAGAAACTGAGACCTCTGATGACGTTGATTAGGGCCCCTGAGTGCACGTGTGTGTGTGTGTGTGTGTGTTTGACAGAGAGAGAGGGCTGAGAGCTACAAGTGAAGGCTTTGGTGTGTGTGTGTGTGTGCACGCGTGGGTCGCTGTGATTGAAGGCAGCCATAACGATAGCGTGACAGGTTGTGTGTCCACATGTCTGCCTAATGCCTGACTGCAGGGGAAACATTTTTACTTGGTATTAAAAAAAGCTCTCCCACACACATTGTGTTGCTGCCCACACTATGAGCAGCTTATGCTCACTGATTTCTCATTTAAAAAAAATTAATTGCTTAAAGAGAAACATCTGACATTATACGCATATCACATCCTGCCCTTTAACAAGACACTTAGAGGATAAGCGTGTTGTAAGTTATTTTGGACAAGACATAATTGACAGCTAAGCGAGAATGAATGAGTTCCCCCACTAAAGAGCTGCCCTAGTTAGAGGTTAACGGCATTCGGGACTCAAGGAAGGCATGTATACTTAGTGTTCATTTAAATAAAGAAAAACTCCCGTGTTCTGTCCTATTCTGTAAAGATCAAGTCAAATACATTTTTTTTGTCCAGATCTATTAACTTAACGTATCATTAAATACATTATTACTTTACTTTGATTTTATGAAAACATATTTGTTTAGATTTTTTTTTTTTTATATGTCACAACTGCATGTCAAAATGTGCATTGCGTCGCAACATTTGTCATATGTTGCTGTGATACTGAGAAAAACAAACAAACAAGCAAAAAAACAGAACAGGAAATTATGTCACAGACCCCAGCAGATCATCAGGACTGTGTGTAAAGGTCAGCGAGACTCTTAAAATGTCAGACTGTTAGATTTTGATTTTTTTTTTTTTATGACAAGACAAGGTTAGTACGGGTTGTAAAATGTCGTGTGGTGCCATAAATTATTAATGTAGGCGTTAGTCAAAAAATACTTAACAACAAAATAATGATTAACATAGCAGAAGTAGACTTGTTTTTATATTTTAAGAAAAATATACATGGTACTTTTTTCTTAACAGTTACACCACATGACTGTAACCCACATAAAGACAATTTTATGTGTGTGTGTGTTTGTGTGTACTGCTATTTATACTCTATGTGGACATTATTTCCCAACCAGGATTGTGATAATAGTAAATTTGGACCTTGTGCTGACATTTTTTGATCCGCATGGGAAAAGTTGAAGGGTAAAATTAGGGGTAGTGCTAGGGTAAGGGCATAGATAATACAGTTGGTACAGTATAAAATCCATCACGCCTGTGGATTTTCCCCCTAATTACAGGACTACCAGTTACTTGGGCAACTTACTTGGGCCGGTAAGCGACACCCCAACGAATCCCCTAACCACCACACAGCAAAGACCACCACCCACCCACAACTCTCCAGAATCACGTGGAAAAGCGCGGCTTGCTTTTTTTTTTTTCCCAAAACAATTTAATAAGTCAAGTTCCGCACGCAATACAGTACTTTTACAAAACAAATGTCTTTTCTTTTTGTGTAAATGGAATATTGGCGATTCTGTTCAGCTGTCTCTAAACCACCGCCGCTGTCACTGAATTGTACATTGTCTCAATGACAACACACTTGCAATGTCTTGCCAAAAACTGACAGTCAGGGAGTTATGAATCACAGTGCCTGTACCGTTATAGTTAGTCAGTCAATCCTGCGACCGTGTCGTTGTGTAGGATGTTTCCTGGGGTTACGCTGTGTCACGGCCCAGTTTGTTTTAATTAACGTTGATGCATTACACAGCATTCCTTTTTGTGCCGTATCGCACTGCACTGTGTCACAGTGTTGTCCTCTGCTGTGTTGTGCTGGACTGGGTGTAGCTGGTCCTGTCTTCGGTAATTGCACATCCAGTGTCATCCTCCCCCACAGTGGCAAAGTTGGAACAGGCCTGAGAAAAGAGCTAGTTCATTAAATGTGTCCACGGATTGGCTGCCTGAAGCAGGAGAACATACACTTTTACATTCTGATCTAGCAAGAATGGTGGGCTATGGTAAAATGAGATGATTCATTTTCAAATCAAGCACAGGAAACTTGAGGAATAATTTCAGCTGTCTGTTAAAATTGTAAAATATATTACATTTAAGCTGATCAATTATGTAGCATTTTATGTTATGGTCAATAACTTATAAATGGCCAACATTACAATTCTATACTATTTTGGCTAACTGAATTAAAACTCATACCTTAAAATAATTCAGTTTAATAATTATTAATAATTATTAAAACAGTATTATTAATACAGTTATTGTTGTGAACAGTGTTAAGGCTTTATGCCTATAAACATTATAAAAAATAATTATAAAAAATGGATATTCATTTTGAGGTTGCATTTAACCCCATGGTGCTGCTCGCATGATGGTCAAAAGTAGGAAAAAATCCAATTAAATACTATATTTTAAAATACTAATTCTTTTGTACAATATTTCTTTTTTATCTGATGAGATTGTATGATACAAAAGTTATATTTACAGAATAGCTGAGATCCGTTTAGAACCCATTAAGCACATTTTGAGCATTGACATTTTGAAATTGATATTTCAGAAATCTTGGAGTGCAGAGAGGCCAATCTGAATTTGTTTTAATAAAGACAGATTACTGCTCAATTGGAAAAAAATGGAAAATTATAGATGTTGGTTATTATCGACAAAAACGGCACCAAAATACTGTTTTAAAATTTCATATGAAATATATATTTTCTGACTTACTGACTTGCACAACTTCCGGAGACAAAAAAATAACCAGCAATAGGCAGATATTCTCAAATCTCCTTTGGCTGGTATTATATGCTCAACCGCTGATACAGATAAGACTATTGCACAATTATGTATTAACATGAATACTTTGCACTGATGTTTTATATTACAGCCAATTTAAAAATCGCATACATTACTTAAAAACAAAACCAACTGTGATTTGATTGTTTTGCATGTAGGTAAAGCTATCTCCTCCTGGTCCAAACTGGTGGAGCTCGTACCCTATATTAGCTATAGCGTGGACTTGACCTTTTCCCACTAGCCAAAGGGTCTCTTTTCTCACATTACTACCTCATGTGAGACGTCCTTGCTTATATAACTGCTTTCGCTAAGCTAAAAAATGAGCAGCAGGGCAGAAGATATGAATTGTCGTGAAGAGACAGGTCTAGTGGAGTTGACAGGCACGATGTCAAAAAGCCTAATTGAATTCCCCATTTTGCGAATGTCAGTAGCATTCAGTCGCATTCAGAATTAGAAAGTATTCAACCCCAGCGGAGTGAAGGAGACGATCACCGCTGAACCCTTCACAACGCAGACCGTGTTTGTTCTACTTTCAGTCTCCTCTTAATCCCAGCAATGCCCGTACGAGTCTCTTTTCTCTGTTTTTCTTTTTTTTCTTCCTTTTGATTCCTTCCTCCCACTGCTTTTGATCTCTTTGTAATACAACAGATGGTGTCTGTGGTTATGGCTTTTATATTTCCCCAGAAATAACCTTGGAAAGTATCCTCATCATCCTCATCATCATCATCAGCCTCAGCATCATCTGTAGTCTGAGAAGAATAACACAGTTGTCTGAATAAACGCCTGAGCTCTGCTTCTAAAAGCAGGCCTACCCCACTGAATTTCATAAAGAGCTTTGAAATGCAACTTTAAACGCGATTCTTTTAAAGCGAGGGCAAGGTTCATTATGAAACAAGAAATCTATTACTCAAATCAATCCAATTAATTCCATTCTTAGTTTAAAAAAGGACCAGAGCTGTATTTCCATTGGCATGGAGATTAGATTCGGTGAATAGAATAAAAGTCAATGCTTAAAGAACCTTTTTAAACTATGAATCAGATTTATTATCTCCAGTGAATGTTTAGCATCTGTTCATTATAGCCATCGCCAGCTTTTTTATGGAGATGAATTTTATATTAAAAGATAAATTACACCATGACTTGTACATGTGGTTTAGTATGCCGTTAAAGCTGCTCGAGAAAAATTAACTGCCAAATAAATATAAATATAGAAGCAGTGAGGGATATAATTGCGTGTGGGAAGAATGTAAGTTAGGAATTGAAAGTTTATATATAGGCCATTTATAAGAGTCTGCTGTTGGCCAGATTGTCAGCGTGTTCACCCAAAAATGAAAATTCATATCCGTTATTTATTCACCCTCGTGTTGCGTATGAATCGTTTTCGTCAGTGAACTGCAAAAGAGCATATTATGAAGAATTGTGCTCGTCCTTCCAATGAAAGTCAGTGATGTCAAAAAAACAGAAAAAAACGGTTTGGAATGATGTGATTTTCATTTATTTTTAATTGTAATTTTTGCATTGTTTCTGCAATATAGATATTCCATCAGAAAGGCAGTTTTTGTGTATTTTAACATTGACAAATAAATAATGCATTTTCATAAAAAAAAAACAATCAAATGTCCTATACGCGGTATCATATTGTTTCCAAGAAACAGCAGAGAGTCGGCCATCAGCAACTTTGAAAAGCTGGCCTCAACTAATGCCTGCAATGCACAGTGGCTGGCATCTTGTGGGGTTTACCCTGTCATAACCATTCATTTCTCCTGCTCCAGGGGCCAGGCTTCTGCCTTATAAATAATGCATTGAGCTGTGATAAAACCTTGTGGCACCCAGAATAGCTGCTTTATACCAGCAAGCAAAAGGACGGGGGAACTGGAATAACATCTACTGTACACTGTGTTCATGGGCATCTTAACCTTTGTTTCCTGTTATTGAACGGCACAAGATCATGAACACCATTTTGGATAGATAGCTCTCTAATAGATGAAAGGTAGATTTGAGGCTATGTTGAGATTATCGTAATAAATCACCAAAAAGTTTAGGTGATATCCAGGTCATAAAAATAAGGATGACAGTTTCAGGCCAGTTGATGCAACTTGCATATTCTGTGTTGTCACTAAGCCTTAAGTTAGTTCATAGCGACGCAGTGATATTGCGAAATATTAAGATTTTAAAAAAATCCTCTGTTTTCAGTTTTAAAATTAAATTTACTCCAAAGCTGATTTTTTTTAAAAACCACAACTCCAGTCTTCAGTGTCACATGAGCCTTCAGAATACATCCTTAAATGCTGATTTAATTCTTATAGCAGTAAATGTTCATGATTAATAAATATAAATGATAAAACGTGCACAATTTATGTATCTTTTGAAGCAAATTATGGCAAAGTAACTGCATCGGCGGAAAAATATATACAGTTTGTTTTTTGTTTTTTTTTTTATATATGTATCCGGGCAATCAAAGTTTGGCTGGATTACTGTTTGCAGACGAGTTAAAAGTTTGGTCAATTAGGAAAAAAACAACAACAACAACAACAAAAAAATTGGAATGAAAGTAACAGTGTTTACTCGTTTTTATGTTCCCACAAATTTACCTGCTGTTTAAACTGAATATAGCCATTATGGAATGGGCAGTAGAGCCAGTCAAGCATTTACTGATACACAAAAAGTGCTCCTGTCATTTCCCAAAACATTTCCCGTCTCTGTAATGGACCCACTCCATTCCGACAAAGGTTACCATCCGTCCAAACTGTATTTCCACAAACCTCAAATCTGTACGTTTCCCTCGAGCAAACGGTTAGTTTCCAAAACATTCTCATATGAAGCAATGAGTAGAACAATTGCAGTTTCCTCCTCTTTATTTGGGTTCGGCTTGTTGTTTTTGTCTCCTAATTCACTCTGTCTATCATCCCACTTCCCTCTTTCCGTTTTGGGCCCATCAACTGATCTTTTAGTCCGAGAATGAGGTTGAGATGTTTATATCCTCTGATAACAGCAGAGTGGATTTAACCACCTCAGGGTCGGCTGTTTGTTGTTTCTGGCCTGTGATGTATGCGGGGGATTCCACAGGGAAACCAGAGTTTATACTGCTCTCCACACTCCATCAGTACGTGGATGACAGGAGGCCACAACGTTTATGACTTGGGGTTTAAAGAGGGCGACGTCGGCTTTTAAACTGGGCTCGTATTTAATGGGAGGGAACATTGTCATTACTGATTGGTTTACTGCCCTCTTGCACGGTTGAACTCAATTTTTTATGAAGTTTGACAAAGGGTTTCCTTTTCAAAATGGGCGCCGTGTTAATAATTCTTCAGAATAAATTTTTTCCTTTTTCTTATTTTCTGTCCTCTTGAAACGTTGAAAGATTGTTATTACTTTCTAAAGACATTTGACCTTCACTCCCACTTTTCAAATTGTTCCTACACCCAAATTGTTGCCCTTGCCTGCGGAAACGTGACCCTAATATGTGTTGAGAGGAATACAAACATTAACATTTCAACCTATGATAGACAGGAGAACAAAATAAACATGTTAATCACTGACTAAATGCTTCTAATGTTTTTGGATGTTTGTTAGTGTTTTTGACACTTTAGAATTGGTAACACTTGTTAACTATTAAATATGACTTTTCCCTCAGTAAGTTAATTAGTTAGTAGTTAGTGAGGTTATGTTGTTAAGTTTTGGTATGGGTATAGGGATGTAGAACTTAAAATTGTGTTATTCAATTAACTCGTGCATAATTTTAATTGTTGTTTCTTTGCAGTTCATGATATTATTGAGGTTTAATTTTAAAGCTGCACTATATGAAATGTTTGCCTCTCTGCTGACATTAGTGGTTGAAACATTAAAATATGTCGGTTTTTATTTTATACCGATTGCGCTTCGCGAGATGATTTTGAATCTGTTTAGGGAAGCCCCATGATTCTTACTTTCTTTTGTGGTTTTGGCTCTTGTTTAGGCCTAGCCTTGTCACTTTCCGTTTTTGACCTCGTTCTCTGCAGTTTGAGGTTGCTTTGTCGCAAGTATGAGGTTTTAAAATAGACCGTATTAAGCATTAGCTAGCTGGCTAGTTCATATTCAGTGCGACAACCCTATTTATTGTAGCTGCAAAGCACAACCAATTTTCAGAACTCACACCGGCTATAGCAGCATACACTACATGCTTTTTAAAGGGAAAGTTCACCCAAAATACTCACCATCATGTCGTTCTAAATCCTTAAGACCTTTGGAACACAAATTAAGACAAGCACAGAAGAGAATTGTTAAATAAGCATGTTAATTTTGTTTTCTCTGTGCACACAAAGTGTTCTTGCAGCTTAATAAAGTGAAAGTTGATGCTTGGACATGGACTATTTTAATAACGTCTTTACTACCCCTATGGGTTTTGAATGCGTATTTGCGTGGCTGTCTATGCAGCGTCAGAAAGCTCTTGGGATTTCATCAGAAATATGGTAATTTGTCTTCCGAAGACAAATGAAGGTCTTACAGCTTTGGAACGAGGGTGAGTAATTAACGACTGGTGAAATAATGGGTGACCCGTGCCTTTAATGTTTTTGAAAGATGCCTCGCATGCTCACTAAAGCTGCATTTATTTGATCAAAATACGTAAGAAACAGTAACATTATGTAATGTTTTACAGTTTAACTAAACCTTTAATACTATTGGTGTTCGGTATCACATTATATCCTTCAAAAAGTCATTGTAATAAAAAAACGCATCTTTGATGAAATGAAGTTGCACCTGCCAGATGCATAAATGCAAAAGTAAATATCCAGATTTTGCCCTCAAGAAATATTAGTAATATCAGTCTACTAGTAATAATATCAGTGTGTCGTGCTGTTTAATATTTTTGTCGAAACCATGAGACTTTTTTCTAAATTCTATAATGAATAGAACAATCTGCATTTATTAAAAATGTTAATATTTTGCTTTAATTTGCTTATGAACTCTATTTTCACTGTACTATGAAAGGATGTGGGTTTTGATGCAAAACCAGTTTAAAAGCGCCGATTTAGACCTTGTAAGATACCAGTGCCTATGTTTTTGGGAGAGAAACTTTGCTCTAGCCTTTGCCCTAGTTAGAACTAAGGCTTGTGCAAGCCCGGGGCCTTTATTCTGCGAACAAACAGAACCTTGAGCCCTGGTGTTTCTTCACAGTCTGAATTCACCGAGCAATGACACTCCGGTCACAGCCAGAGACATGCCTGAAAATACTGATCGTTCCCACTGATGGATGGTAACGGGAACCCTCAGTATAGACCTTTGGAGCGTATTACTCATCACTACTAATGAGGGTACCGGTGACAGCCAGTGAGTCAGATGTACTTTAGATGTGGCCTGTGTTATCTGTGAAATAAGAGGATTAGCCACAGTTTTCAGATGGAAAATATTTATCAATGGCTACCTTAAAAGGTAGATTACATTTATGAATGGCTATACAGTAAATAAGAGTGTTTATTGTTTTAATGGGGAAAGAAAATATACTTTAAATTTCTCTCAGTTTCTCAGAAGCATTATGACCGTTTATACAGTGACAGAACATGTGTCCTGAGTGGGTTTGGAAGCGGAAGTTACAAAAATAAACCCTAAAACAATTATTTATGCTTTACATTTTTGTATGAAGTTAAGCTGCACGATTATTGCAAACACTTAAATGTTTTTTGTTTAATCCTGTGGCACAAATTCAAATAGTCAGTCTAAACAAGAATCTTTTTTTATAATATGTTTCATAAAAATCAGGAGTTGCACTACCACACTACCGTTTAAACATCTGGGTTTGTTCGGACTTTTTAGTCCTTTTATTATGCAAGGATGCATTAAATACACGAAAAGAGATTTCTACATTAAATAGCCATTCTGATAATCAAAGAATCCTTAAAATGTTATATTGTAAGGACGAAAGAACCTCGGATGCTTTGATCTCTTGAGAAACAGACAATACAAACATATGGGCATTTTCGATACACCCCACAGAGTGGAGGTGCAGGAAACTTCCTTACCTTCTGTCCGTCTGTTTCTTTCTAAATCCCTCCCCCAATCTTTCCTTCTATTCAGTCTGCTCAAAAATGATTACATGAAAATGCCAGTGCAAGTCATGTCTGGCATCATTTGAAATGTCTGAGAGTACCACAAAAATATAATTTGTGTGTTTTCACGGCTTTCAAAAAATTGAGAGAGACTGACAAAGGCTGTCAGAAGAGAGAACAATATCAAGGTTAGGGTTATTTTAGGGATTTGTCCCAATAAAGTTGGCATTTATTAAAAAAATAAAAATAGACTAGTAGACTTGTTATTATTCCATACTGTTTTGTAATGTTCAGCAAGACAGAGGTGCAGATAATTGCCACTATTTGCAATAAGTTAATACTGTATACCATACTGTAGTGTAAATGGAATCTGTAGGTGTTTGCATTTAAGAAAATACTTCTATTCTCATTTAGTTTAAATAGAATACATTGCTGTTTGCACTAAATAGCATCTGTCCCTATGAAAACACGTTACGTTTACTTAGTGTAATAGCATCTAATTGCAAAACAAAAATGGCTTACTTATTTATTTAGTCCGCACAGAACAAATGCTGTCAAGAACATATGCTTGGTTTACCATAAACAGAGTTAGAGGAACCTAGGGAAGATATCCAACCAAAGAATACTAAGACTTGCATTAACAGCTAAACTTGGACCTTATTGAGAAATGAGGTTAGTATGATGATAATTATGGTGAAATGGAAGAATTTGCTACTTAGTTGTTATTGCACAACATTGAAAATCAAATCTTATTACTGTTAAGATAACCTTCTACCTCAGACAAAAATCTCTCTTGCGTAAACGCATCTTTAACTGTCAGCTGGTTTCGACAGAATATAAAAAAATATATAAATATATAACGCTTTTTTTTTTTCATTAGTGTGAAATGCCGAATCAGATTTTCTATTTGAATTAGTTCATTCATTATTCAATTCAGTAGCTAAATAATACTTTGGGCAAAAAAGTGCACGTTTATTTAATATGTTAGTTTATTTGGTTTTCGAAAGATTCAAGAACGGTGGTCTGGCACCGATTTCCGATATTTCTAAAATGATTTGCTAAAACTAGTTGAAATCTTTAATATAACGCACATGAGCGTGACTGCTAGAATCATCAAGGGCTCAGTTTTCTGAGATGGTGAAGGGAAATGAAACCAGTTTGTAGATGACCTCATATCTTGCCACACAAAATAATAGTTTTTCTGGGTTTTAGGGGTTTGGCCTGCAAGAACAAAAACCTTCCAAGTGTCCAATTTAGTAGGAACGTGAAATAAAATACATAATAACCACCCTCAAAATGAATGTTAGTGAGAACGTCCAATCTGAACTTGGAGGAAGCGCTCTTTTGTAGTGTTTGTAGTCGTTTGGCACAACCCAGACATGAAAACTTTCCAGTTCTGTAATTGAATGCAAGTGATCAAGGTCTACATGTGTTTGATGGCGGTGGTTTTTGGGGAATTGAGAGCGAATTTGACAGCCTCAGTGTGTGGTGTCTGCCTCATTACGCACATCTGTGTATTTGATCAGTCTGTTCTCATTTCTTCAATTCACAGAGTGGCTGCATGACCTGAAAAAGTCACTTTATTTCTGGCAGACGCAATTTTTGGGATGAGCGGAAAAATAAAATGCAATGAATGCTGGATTAAAAATGCCAATAGCTCATTTGGTCAGATATGTAGATAATGTTTCAACATTTTATAAGTGTGTGTGTGTGTGTGTGTGTGTACTGGCATTTGTGTTTTATGAGGACACAAATGTGTTTCACATGGAAACTAAAATGTATACATGGACAGTTCCATACTAAACGGTGTTTTATGAAATTCAAGTGGTCTTATATTCCAGTTTTTTTTGTCTGAAATTTTTACATTTTCCTTTACACTTTAAGGGTTCTTGCATAGGTCTTATAGGTCGAATATGAAAATTCTTAGTCTTTTGCTGCAAAAGAAGTAACCAAAATGGTACTGAGAATATTTTTAATGTATAATATTTTATTTTTTAATTTTTTTATCAATAATAGGTGACATATCTTAACATACATTAAATGACAGTCATTAATTATGATTATTTGACTAATTTAGGATAAATTTGATTTGAATGAAACCTTGTTTCTTATAATAGATGCAAAAATAGCCATTCCCTCATAAATGTTCTTTATTAAAAAAAAAGTTCTGTGAAATTCATTACCATGCATTTGCACTCTTCCAAAGAATACCAGAAATATACTATGTATAGGTAAAAAACACACACACACACATGCACACATGAAATCTTATGGAAAAATAGCCAGCTTTTATTAAATATCACACAAAAATGTGCCCTTCTGCTTTTAAACCCTACAGATACCATTGCTCCATAAACTGTTTTTACAAACGCCTTAGTATTTTTGACTATCAACATTGTAACAGATTATATATGGTGGTGAAGCTTCTGAACCCAGAATAGTCCTTTTAAATGTCCTAAAAACTTAAAACAGAACTACGTACTGCATTTTGAGAGAATTAAGTCAGTTTTTCATTGCCGACAGTTCCCGAGGCAACACATTTTGAACATTTCTAGGATCTTGTCAGACATTTCATCACTGTCTAGTTCTTTTGTTTTGTCCTCTTCCATTTCATGATGATTTGATTTACAACAAAGTCTTCTGAAGGTGGTTTGCAAATGATTTACTGACTTGTGGGAGAGCGTACAGTCTGTTCATTTCACAGCGAGTTCTTCTTCCCCTCATCCGCTCTCTAAAGCCCGTTCATTCTCTCACCGCACGTTCTTTAAACCGCTCTTTGGTTTTGCGCTAAACGCTACACTCTTTTTTAGCACACACAATGATGGAGTTCCAGGAAGTAGTGGGGGTGGAGAGAACGAACGAGGGACAGTTTGTGTAACCTGCCTTTCTGTCAGGCATATTTGTGACGACTGTTACACAATTCCCTTTCGGTAAACATTCAGTGTCAATACGTCAAGGAAAATAAGACTAATTGAACATGAAATACACAAATACTGAAATATATATATATATATATATATATATATATATATATATATATATATATATATGTGTGTGTATGTATTTTGTATTTGTATTTTTTTAAACAGAACATCTCACATCTCTTCCGGGTTTTTATTGGTTGCTGCATTCATTCAGTTTTTGTTGCAGATTTTGATGTGTTTTACAGCCACATTTCTAGGTATTTGGAAAGAAGACCCTATTCTGTAAGACCCCTATTAACCTGTATAGTTACATGTTTCAAAAAGCAGAAGGAACGGTCTTTCGGTCTCTCTCTTTCTTCCATATAAAAAACTGTATAACTTTTATAGTAACATTAACCATTTAAAGATCAGTTCAAATGCTTACTTCTGTTTTTATTTTGAGAAATGCCTCAAGTGTTTTTTTTTTTAATCTACACATTGGAAGTCAGTGGTAATCCAACATTTTGAAAGAAATTAAAGTCATACAAGTTTGGAACAACATCCATTTACCCCATATTTCACCCCGAATCCGTCCTTGGTGTATATGATTTTAATGTATCTTAGCTCCTCCATGCTTGGTAAATGCGAGTGGATAGCGGCCATTATTATGAAGCTCTGTAAATCTGATATATCCTCAAGTACTGTGATGTAAAAATAACCTATACACCTTCAACGGGTTATCACGTGTCCTCTGAAGCAGATCGATGGATTTTTATAACAAAAATATTTCTAGTTTTAAAATTATATCGCAAATAACTGACCCATGTTATTTTCCGTGAGAACACCGAGATCTGACTTATGACTCAACGTATGATGCAACTTCCGCCATACGTCGTACGTCAAGTCAGAAGTCAGCCAAGAAGCAGGAACTCGGCGCTCAGTCAGATATTTATGTTATAATTTTAAAACCCATATATAGCATGACTTCAGGGTGAGTGAAATATGGGCTAATTTTCATTTTTGGGTGAACTATTTTTTTAAGTTATTGATCCAAAGCAATTACATCATTTAGGCTGTTAATGCAAGTTACTATAAAGTGGACTAAAAATTACCAAAATTTACTAAAAAGTGCCACAGTGTACCTATATTAAATATGACATTTTTCTACTAATTCATCTTTTTTTTATTAATAAGAAAATTACAAAGTTTTGTAGTTATCTTCTGTGGCGTTTCTTAGACAATAGAGTGGTTGATCAATTCAGTAAATACGTCTTAAAGGATTTTTCAAATTGTATTTATTTATATATTTTTCTGCGCTGCCTGCAGTATGCAAACTGCTTCCTGTCTGTGAAAGACTTGACAGGAATTTAGCTTTCAGCAGCACATTTTTATAGAGCTGTTATTTAGTTCAGCAAAAAGTCCCATCATGCTTAATCATCATCTATTTTTGTTTACATGAAGTAATTGCCGTTGCTTAGAAGTACTCATGCACATCTATATACCAGTGAGCGAAATTTATTATATGTACCCTGGGCTTTGTTGTAACGCTTAATGCTGTATTTGAAACAATCCAACAAAATCATTTATATACCTTACCTTAAAATTATGATTTAAAATAAGAAAATAAAATACTGGAAGTTATGCCAACGTTTCATGTCATCAGTGGCTTTCAGGAATTCAAACTCTTCCTCTGCAGGTCATCTTCAGAACAGATAAAAACATTTTTAAATGGATAGTTCACTCCAAAATGAAACATTTTGTCATCCTTTACTGTTGTTCCAAACCTCTATTATATTTTTTCCTTTTTTTTTGTCGAAGACAAAAGACTTGTCTTATATTTTTTCCTATTTTGCACGTCACAAAATATCTTCTTTTGTGTTTCACGCAAGAAAGAGACGCAATTTTCATTTTTGGGGTAACAAAGGGAACGTTCCAGAATACAAATTATTCTTATTGATAAGGAAAAAGCATATGAGAATAATTTTAGTCGTATAAATGGCCACTGGTGTGCTTTTTGTTTTGATACAGTAGTTCGCACCGTGACATTTAAGTGAGAACTGAGCCTGCAGCTTTTTTTTTTCTTCTCTCTTTTCTGGATCGCTGTATGATTTCATTCCAAATACCAGGCTGCGGTTACATTCATTTGATTAACATGTGTTTCCATTTTCATTCACACATCTTGATTGTTCAGCTAGTTATAGGTTTCTGCCCCTGTCTGATCCAGATTTACTGCAGAATATTGAACGTGTGTTTGGGTATGACTCCCCTTGGATAGCGGGCTCATTAGGCTCAACTCATCCTCTCCCTGTGCACTCTCTTAATTTCACTCCCTCATTCATATTTCAGTGCTTCTTAATTAATAGCCTCATCCTGTCAGAGCTCATTAACAGTGACATGATAGTGTTTAATTATGAGGTCAGTCAGCCCTTACATTCCACCCTGTCACATAGTTATTAGGAAGTTAAGTTTAATCTGGAGACAGATCTCTCTGTGCTTTTTTTGGCCTATTCCTTGGTATTTTTTTGTTTTCTTTTTCCTTTTTTTTTTTCTTTTTTTTCCATCTGTGCTACGCGTTAGGCCGGACAGCATAGTTACTAGACTAGTTAGTCTGAAATATACACAAAACCGAAACTGCGAAAATATTTTTTATTTTCTTTTATGCATAGAAAACGTTTTTAGATTAATCCATCGGTTACATAATTTAGGACCACATCAAAAATAGGCCGGTCCTTCTGCCAAACCAGTAATGTATGCAGCCCGGTCTAGCATCGGTCTCTGTAGAAATCTGGTTTACTTTTTGTTTGTTTGTATTTTGTACTTGAAAGAAGCGGAAAATAGTTTCTGTTTGTGAGCTGGCTTTGAAGAGGATTACCGAAATTACCAGAAGTTACACAACATTTTATGTTGATTTTGTGCGTTGACGTAAAACCTTTAGATGTTATTGATTCTGTGTGAGTAGTGGCATAATGCTGGAAGTTATGCCAAATTTAGTTCCACATTTCATGTTACCAGTGACTGTTTTCTTGAAGCAATTTCAATGAATATTTTACTCAATAATTAAAAAGTCTTTATTTACCCAATTATTTACTTAAAGCGTTATTTGATCTGTTCTATTCATTATTATTCATTTATTCTTAATTATTTATACTATTCAAAAGTTTTATTCAAAAGCTTTTTTTTTAAATATTTTTGAAAGAAGCCTCTTATTAGAAGTCTGAAAGGCTGATATATATATATATATATATATATATATATATATATATATATATATATATATATATATATATATATATATATATATATATATATATATATATATATATATATATATATATATATATATATATATATATATATATACATATAGAAAATAATTGGCAGAGATTTAAAAGACATTTTAAAATCTGCAATCTAGGGGGTGCAAAAACATCTAAATACTGAGAAAATCACCTTTAAAGCTGTCCAAATGAAGTTCTTAGCAGTGTATTTTACTTATCAAAAATATTTTAAAAATATATTTACTGTAGAAAATTAACAAAATGCCTTCATGGAAGATTCTTAATATTCTAATGATTTTTGACCTAAAAGAAAAAATAGATGATGTATTTTGTGACTTGGTAATGGTATTACAGTTTAAAATAACTTTATTAAAATTAAAATGCAATTTATGTATTCTTTTGATAGCAAAGCCACTTTTTCAGCAGCCGTTGCTCCATTCTTCAGTGTCACACGGTTCTTTGGAAACATTTGTAATATGCAGAATTTTTGTTCTCCTTTTTTTATTATTATCAGTGTACAAAGTAGGTGCTTAATGGTGAAAAGTGCAGCATTACCCAGAACAGTAAAACAAATTCACGATGATATCAGTATTTGTTTCTTTCAAACAACTTTTACAGACCGCTTTGACATTTTGAGTCTAAATGCGAATGGCATTTCAAAGCTTTATGGAAAGGAGGATAAATAACAACTCGAATGCCTCTCTTTTGCTCGCTTTATGAATTTAGGAGACCTGAAAAATCGTGCAGCTTTTTCGTATATGCTGTAAAAAAAATGGTCTTCGACGTGAAAAAAAGCGACATCATTCGGGTTCGAAACGGCACGAGGATGACAAAATAACGACCCGATTTGTCTCCTGTTTAATAATTCAGCAGCACTAAAGAACGGTCTGAACCGTTTCCACCTAGACGCTTCCATCTGTGCGTTTCTGGCGTCTGATCATCAAAGCGCGAGTCTCACAGTAGATTTTGCTCATCACAAAAGGACGGTCACTACAGAGTGCTTTTGTACTTCCGCTGTTGGCACGTTTGGCTGTTGCTTTAGAGTTCACCCGTTGTAACTCACAGATGGTTGGCATAGATTACCGTTAGCCTTTTCTCATGATGCTGTTGGGAGTGTTAACCTGTCATGAGACCGACAACAACATGACACGGTATAGACAAAATCTGTCACAGTATTCAAAAATAAATTTGGAGGAAGTGGGCTTGAAGCTGATTGGCGGATGTCCAGACAGCGTTTGTATATTTGCCAACGGGATGCTGTAGGCAGATAGCTGACAAATCGACTGGAAAATCCTCACTTAACTGAGGCGAGTCTCGAAAACAGACTTCAATTGAGCTTTATTCCCCAAAAGTTGTAAAGGACCTCAGGATGTTTATTGCCATAAAATGCGACCGGCCCGTAGAGGCTATTGTGTGAACGGCAGATTGAATGTATAAAACAAAACCGGAGAGCATTATTTGTAAGCTATATTCTTAAATTTTCTCATCTCTGCCGAAAGTGAATGTTAAGTGGTAGAAGATGTTCTCGGTGGAGTAGAGAGATATATTTAGCCAGTGTTAGAACTATGAGAGGAGGATGTTTAGACTTTAAATCTAATCTAGTGCATCAGTTTAAAGGCTTTCGCTGAGGCCTGAGTTTGACAAGATCCATTTAAACTGACAGTCAACATCTGGAAAGGGTTGCCAGGATGCCTTTTCCCCTTTACGTTCTGTTATGTAAAACCTTTTTATACATGAACAAACAATTGCGTAACTATAAAAAGGAAACGCATAAAGGAAACGATGCTTAGAAAATGTGTTGTTTTACGGAATGTTGATTTTACTGTTCATTCGTACGGCTTTCGTCTGGTTTCGTTTCAGGTGGTGCTGCTCAGTGGTCACCTGGACAGCTGGGACGTGGGTCAGGGTGCTATGGACGACGGAGGCGGGGTCGCCATTTCCTGGGAAGCTCTTTCTTTGATCAGAGATTTAGGTGAGAGCTGTGAAGATTGCAACGTTCGGAGAACCCCTTAAAAACAGCAGAGCTGTCAGTGACCAGTGGAATGAACATGAGAGGAGTGATAAGGTCATTCAGACCAATCCCGGAAGCTTTCCAAGCTAAATTGTTTGATTTAGTGATTTAGTGAAGACAGACAAACATAAATAGTGATTGAAGCCAAAATATTAAATGTCACGGATGAAGATTTATCCACTAAATTGTAAAGGGGCGGTCAAAATGGCAATTTTCACTTGAGAGTTGTGCCAAATTACAGGGGGAGAAAATTAGTTTAGAAAAATTGCAGCATCATTAAGTTATTTTTACACATTGGATGGAGTGGATCTTGACTGTAGCTAGCTTTGTTTCAATAAGCGTCACTTCAATAAGAGTGAGAATTCAAAAATGGAGTAAAAGGCACTTTCTTTTTGAGTATGTATTACTGCTTTCAAATGATTCATCACGATTAATCCAATTTAAATTTTTGGTTCTTGCATAATAAATGTGTGTGTACGGTGTACATGCATTATGCGTGTATAAATACACACACGTGTATATATTTAAAAAAAATGTTATTTATTTTCTCTCTCTCTTTTCTCAGTTTGAATGTCTGTTTCTCTCCATAATTTTAATTTCAGATGCATAACAGACTTCAAACTCTAAGGTTGTTTTGTTCCGTCCCAGAGATATGAGGATGAGGATGCCAGTGCCTCTCCGTGTGCATATTGTTGTAGTCTGTGTTGACACATAACGACCCCTATAATCGTTTTTTAGTTTGAAAATGTATAAAAAATGTTATTATTTTCTATTTTCTTTGCTTTGTCTAAAATAAGTCATGTAATATTCCCCGAAAATGCTTACAAGCACATTTGAAATACATAATATTATATTTTAGTGTTTTTAATTGTTTTTAAATAAATCATTGTAAAAAAATTTGCTTTTGGAAGACGTTTTAGCTCAGACTGTATGCATATTATGTTTGGGGGCAAGTGCTGTAGAAGTAGTGCAGTGGATAGAGAGTATTCTGTTATAATGGAGATTATTAAAATTCCTGCTGAGTGTCAATATGCAATGCGGTGCGAGTCTCTTGGCCCCTCTCCTCTCTATTGTTGCTTTATTGCAAAGGCAATACCGAGGGTTGTGCTCATTTGTATTTAACATCTTTCTCTTGGCAATGGGCGTCTACAAACACTGGCAAAATAAAGCTATAATGGTGCACAATAACCACAGACAACATGATTAATTTCACTGCTGGTAGATTAAGCATTCTCTACAACGTTTTAAAAGCTCAACAACAACGTTCAGTTCATCGGGTCCTTGGCTTTGTTTATAACATGCAAGTTTTTGTATTATTATTGCAACAGCGTGAGCCGTTTGCTCATAATCCATAAATCTACTTGTATCAGCCTCATGTTCTGGTATATTACGTTTTCTCGCCTGTGTCCTTTTCTGTGCCATTTGACTTGGAAGCAGCGACCAGTTTTCCTATGTATACCTTGCAGTTTAGGAGATGGATGAACCTTTGGACAGCTCTCCCATCTGGATCATCGAGAAAGCCCAACACAATTAAGCCCAAAATATCTCTCACAGATTCCACTCCGCAGGAAGTACAGACAAGTTATCAAGTGCCCAGTATGCAACTGTCTAGACGGCCAAGATCATCTAGCATGGCCCTCCTAGATTTGTCAGCATGCCGTCTCTGATTTGTAAACCCGACCTTACATATTTATTTATAAAAATATATATAAATGTAATCTTCTCTTGTCCTTTTCCGCTAAAGATCAGATTGACGAAAGCAACTAACTTTGATCTTAGCCAGTGAAGCAATAGTACAGTGGCTGCGTTATGAAAATGTATTCTGAAATATTATGTGGTTGGCTCATACTGTCGATTTCTTGGGTCCCCAGGGCTGCGTCCCAAAAGAACTCTGAGGACGGTGCTGTGGTCCGCAGAGGAGCCAGGCGGGGTGGGAGCTGCTCAGTACTTCCAACGGCACAAAGTACAATTCTCTATCATACTAACACTCTTATACTCTGTTGGATGATTTAGAACAAGGGTGTCGAACATTTCCAGATGTAATTATGTAAATTAATTTATTATATTGGAATTAATATTTGTAACGTATTTTCTATAGTATGTTTACGCTACTGAATTTAAAAAAGAAAAACAACTATATTTTTGATATCACTATTCTAACTCGCAATTGCAAATTTATATTTCACAATTCTGAGAAAAAAAAGGCAGAATTGTGCAATAAAATTTCCAAATAACCTTTTTTATTTAGTGGTGGAAACAGGCTTCCATAACTTATATATTTCAGAGGGACAGGTACAATCTTTAATTAGTCGCGTTGCGGGTAGCGCACAACCGCTAATTTAATAATTCAATTATTATGATTATTTTTTCCCCAGTGTTCTGTATGGCAGTGTTGTTGTTTGGATATATTCATGATTTGTTTTTCCTCATCTGATTAATTTAAATGCATTAAAATATAATCTCTTATAATAATAATACTTATTATTAATATTCTAAAAACTTTCAGCCAGCATGCAGGGAAAAAAATATCATAGAGCTAACCCCTGTGGGTTCTAATGACAGTGTGTCAAGGTCAATAAGTCTTTTAAGGAATCAAATAATTTTCTATGACCTTTTCTATGACAAGATGAGGTCATCTCATGTGATAAAATGCCATGTGGTGCAACTGAAAAATCTAATCATGTGAATCAAAGTATAGAGACCAGTTCTCACTTTTAACTAGTTGCTTATTAGCATGCCTATTATTAAAATATTAGTACTTAATAAAGCAGATATTCTTTATGAACATATTCTACATCCCTAATCCTAGTCCCTTACTTACCTTACCCAACTACCTTACTATTAATAAATAGCGAATTAGCAGTTTGAGGCATAAATCATAGTTAATTGCTTGTTAATACACTGTAAAAAAAAACCTGCAAAATTACAGTAAAAGTAACACAATTTTAGGTTTTCTACAGTTAAATATCGTCCTTTCAATAATTGATATAATGTTAATATGCCAACCTATTAAAATTGTGATCAATTTGTGTGTTTCTGCAGAATATTACTATTTTATTAATCAAAATTTCAAATGCAATGCAGGGAATTCCGTGAATGTCAGTTTACTGAATTTTACAGGAATTTTCCATTAACCATTAAACAGGTTTTTACTGTAGCATTCTCACAGTTTTTTTTAAAATCACACAACTGTAGCAATTGTGACCGAATTGTTAATTTATTTTAAATTACATTAAATGTTTTATAGAATTAATTTATTTACACCTTTTGATATTTTATATTCATTATATTGACACTTTTCTTGCAGAACTTTCAAAACCATATGGAACCAACATGAATACAAAGAATACTTCCTAAGAAGCTTTTCTGCAATATTTTTATTTCTATAATTCATCATGGACACTCGCCTTGTACTGCATATGTAATCTAAAGTGAATTCCATATATGTTTACCCCAATATTAGTTATTGGTCCAACACAGCTGTGACCTTCTAGGAGTTTGACACCCTTGTTCTAGAATGTGCCATAGCTCATCTAGTTGTCTATACTAACTCTATAGCAAGTTTTATGCATTTTAAAAACTGTTTGCAAATGTCAGTTAAGCACAGAATGGTTCAAGTTCAAGTTAACAGACTTCGAAAAGCACATTTTGCTCTGTTTGTTATATTAGTGCTCTTTTGTCCACGAGAGCATTTTTGAAATCTTCCATCAAAGAATTGGATGGATTTTCTCTTTTATCCTGAAAAAAAAAACAGTACCCTCACAATTAGTTCTGTTTAGAATTATTTAAATGGCTTGTTTTACTGTCTTGGGTTACGGCATCTGACAAAAAGGGTTTACCGGGTTTGTGCGGTTTCTGTTTTAATGGTGAAAGTACTCTGAGAGTTGATCCTAATTTTAGCAGGAGGAGCAAATTGGCTGAAATTTCCCACACAAACCCAAGTGCCGTGGCACCCATCCATCTAGCTTTTATTTCTGTCAATAATGTTTTACTTGGACTCTTCTGGTTTTGGACCGAACGGTGCAATAAACCGTATTTGTCAGGTCTGTATGCTGTAAAGTGATACTTTATGGTATGGAATAATTTAGCCAGCAGTTGGACTTGAATCTCCATTGTATCTGCACATTGCCATGGGATTTCGTTTTTTACTTTATGAGGTTGGATTCTGATCAGAGAGCGGTGGTTTCAGGCCAAGCAGGATTCAAATGCTGCGTTTTGGCCACTGACCCAACTTTTTACTGTATTGCATCCAATTATGTAGATAGTTGGTAGAACTTTGTATGACTTGGACTGGCAATTCACAGTTGAGAATGAAACCAACTTGAATTTTAGGGCATAAATCTCATTTATGGGGTTGTTGCCCTCGGCATTATGTTTGTTAACAGTCAGCTGTGTGAAATGCAAGATGAAGTACAGGTCTGGGGGCGGGGCCAGTGCGTTAAATGGTTAGTTGACCCCAAAATAAAAATTGTGTCATTAAATACTCACCATCATGTCGTTCCAAACATCAGTTGCTCACCTTACAGTGCTACGAGAATACTTTTTCTTGCACAAAGAAAAAAGGAAAAAAATAGAGCCCCTGAGTTGCATCTTGTGGTATTGTAGAGAGAAAAATAGCAGAAGACATAGCTCAGGGGAGAAGAATGGCAATTTTTGTTTTCTTTGCACAAAAAGTTTATTGTCGTTGTGCCACACATGGACTGTTTTACCACTGTATTTATTAACGCTATGTTTCTGTACATATCTCTCCTATTTCATTCAAAATATTGTAATTCGTGTTCCGAAGATGAACAAAGTTCTTATGGGTTTGAAACGGGGGTGAGTAATTAATAAAACAATTTTGATTTTGGGGTGAACTAACCTATTAACTGTGCTTTTTTTATAAGTAATTAGTTATCGTTACATTGACGTCTATAAATGTCTACTATAATATAATATATTTTTTTGTATATTTCTACTATTTTTGCGGGGACTTCTTCTCCACTTCTAAGGCGAACATCTCGAACTTTGACCTTGTAATGGAGTCTGACCTGGGCACCTTCGGTCCTCTGGGACTGCAGTTCACTGGCAGCGACAAAGCTCGGGCAATCATGAAGGAGGTGATGAAACTGTTGGCTCCCATCAATGTCACGTCGCTCGAAGAACATGGAGAGGGAACAGACATTAACATGTGGATGGAGGCTGGGGTTCCAGGTAAGTTTCATCCAGCATAATTCATTTCTGGACTTGATTGCAATTATTATACTTGATTATACAAATTATACATGCATCGTCTACATATATGATCTAGATTTTGATCTACATTGTCTATGATTCTTCCTTTAAGCCTGGTTGTCCCGAGACGACCAGTAACTCAGGACATGCGCTAGGGCTTTCCTTGCCGTAATGCACCTAGAACAGGGATTGCTGTAAAAACTCAACTTTGGCGGGGAATCGTTGTAACTTAATCGACTAGATATCTCGTCAGTGGCAGGGAAAGAGTTAAAAGTACAGTTCACCCAAATTCAAAAATTACTATTCACCGTCATCTCATTTGAAAGCTTCCTTCTTTAGTGGATCGCTTGAAAAAAAGTACCTTTTGTTCCTATTTTATACTTTTTTACATTTGTTTTATCATAGTCGTTTTTAAGCTAAGAAGCCACTCACTAAGCAAGCACTGTTATACACATGATACGTATTTAATTTATTAAAAAAAATTGTGTTTTCCTCGTACAAATTGCACTGGACTTCAGCAGTCAAATGACTAATAGAACTGCATTAATTGTTTAAATTCAGCCAATGATCTGTGAAATTGGCTCCGAAAGGCTTGGGAAACTTGGCAGAAGTGAAGAGTGCTCACATGGTTAACCCCCAGGAGCTGATTCGGACAGGTGCAATGTAGTGTATCATTTAATATTTTCACACTCCGAAAACCGGCAGAGTTTGCTTTTTATGACTATTGATTGTTTCTGTTGCTATTAAAATAACAAACCGTGACCAGTATCTTCAATATTTCCAAAGGAAAAAAATATCTGTTTGTAGAATCAGAGCGTCTTCTCTGCGGTTACAGTGGGATTCGGAAGTCACGAAGATATTTAACTTATTTTTTCTTTCATTTGTACTAAAAATTGTACGCTAAAAGAATGAACACGATTTAACAATTCACATCATCCAGCATGTTCCAAAGAGCGTCTTATTTCTGGAAAGTATATCTGTACCTTTCCTGGTCTGTGTCACAGATTTGCTTACATTTGATTTAGTGACCTGAAATATAATATTTGGTGTTCTTTTTATGTCATGACTTGTCTTTGTTCTCGCTTCACAATGTGATTTCAGACTCCAAGACCCCACTGTATAAGCAGTCATTAGCTCCTGTGAAAAGTCACGCATGGCAGCTATACTGCCTTCTCCCATCATCATATTAAATTACTTGAGCATTAGAATGGATAAATCTCATTAATGTCTGCAGTCACCAGCCTGATTGCTTTAACCACCAATGAGCTGCGGCACACAAGAGGATCGGCTGTTCCCCCGCTGCATTGCACACTGTGTTATCAGATGAATTGACTATGACATCACTGCAGGAAAAATTAACGCAGCAGGAGGCACGCGGAAATGTATGGCGAAACTCCGCTCAAGTTTAAAGCCAACATGTTTAACAAATGAATCACCCAGCACAGCTGTCCAAACAGCACCAGCAACACGGAGCAACTCGAGCTGGTTTCTGTTTCCCAACAACAGAAGATTTTGTGCTGCGTTTGATGCGTAATCACAAGTTGCTCTGTAGTTTTCCCCCTTGACGAAGCTGCGAATTCAAACATGAAATCTTGGCGTCGCTTTTCAACAGCTTCTCTCAAGTTTAATGTAAGTTAAGACGGTTTTTGTTACAGTCATGGCAAGTTACCAACTCAAAAACGAAGCTCGATAGGGTTTGTATTTGCTGTTGGATATTGTCGTCTGCGCTGCATACGTGAGGTAGCATTAAGGGAATTTGTGAGGAAAATGCCCCCTTAAGAATTGTGTAATTCGTTTTTTTTACTTTTACTATGCCAATTACATAAATTATAAACAGTTTATGACACATGTTCACAGTTTACATCTTTTTAAACAAAAATGTATTTGTGCCAAGTGGTCATTTTACCCCAACTATGGCAAAATGTCTCCCCCAGTCTATCAAAGCAATTTGCTCCAAACATTTACAGCAAAATTAGAGCGCAGGCAGATTTTGCTTAAAATACAAAAAAAGAGGTAACACTTTAATTTATGGTCTTTTAAGCACATATTAATGTCTTATTACTTGACTTTATTCTACATCTCTAATCCTAGCCAATACCTAAAATTAACAACTTAATCATTAAACATTAATCTTGACTGTATCTTGTGGTTATTTTGGGAAAAACAGTATGGGCTGATATTCTGATTCTAATATATATAAATAATGACAGTGTTAGTCGATCAATATCGGGTGATGGTCGCCGCTATGTTAGTTAGCGCTGAATCCGAGCTGTGTGTTTTACAGCACGTTAAGTCATCCTCTCCTCCCGAAACACCGTAAAGTAATCTCTGGGGAACCGGGAGAAGAGCAGTTGCCTACACAATATGTATATGCTATTAATAAAACATGTCGTCAGATTATATTTTAATAAATGAATGGTTTTGCTAATACTTATGTGTATTTAAGTGTATGAAACCTAAAATTAGCATTATATGGTTAAACACACTGAATATTTGTGATAATATGACAAGCGCTCAGCGCCTCAGATCTGGCTCCACGTCAGCCGAAGCGTGAAAGACAGTTTTAATTCATCAGTTGATCACGTGATGCACTGAACGTTCTAATCACACCGGTGTGATCGCAGACATTTCCTTTTTAGGATTATTTGATGGGAAAAAAA
The DNA here is from genome assembly GCF_018831695.1 of Puntigrus tetrazona. NCBI lineage: Eukaryota > Metazoa > Chordata > Actinopteri > Cypriniformes > Cyprinidae > Puntigrus > Puntigrus tetrazona. The sequence goes on from NC_056714.1 coordinate 9,226,759, forward strand.
AAGCCATTCACTTGAAATATAGTTTATTTTGTAACAAGATGATAGTCAATTTTGATCAATTTATTGCATTCCTGCTGAAAAAAAAAAAAAATGTTATTGTAAAATATATTACCCCAAACTTGTATGGTCAAATAGATGGAAAGAGATAGATACACTGTAAAAATAGCTTTCAGATATGAACATGTATAGAAGGTGGTCAGTGTCATTCACACAAGCACTAAACACCATCATGGTGAGATTCATTAAACTAAAAAACGTGCAGTAAAAATTCATTTACCAACATTACTTTAATACATAATAAACTAATAAGAAAACACTAAGAAGAAACATAGTTTTTTCAAAGAAAAATCATCAAATTCAAACAAAATTTGAAATGCAATGCATGTTTTATTAACCATTTAACAGGTTTTTACCGTAGCATTTTTCAGTTTTTTACCGTTAAAATCAGTCATTTATTACAGTGTAGATAGATAGATAGATAGATAGATAGATAGATAGATAGACAGATGGATAGACTTTCACTCAACAAGCAATTGTGGCTTTTTTCAACATTAGCATCACAATCTGAAATTTAGCGTGAATAAAAAATGTTTAAATATAAAACCAAATAGATGGGGGGAAAAAACGTACCGATAGTTGCATTTAAATTGAAGGTTTGTTGGAACATAGCCTCAACCCTGTGCAGTTTTTTTCAGTTCACTGCACCGTACACCTCACACTATTGATTCTAGGGCAGAGAATAAGCAATGCTTCACCAAGCACCCTTCTAAGGTCAAACAAAACTCTGTTCCTGAATTTCCAGGGGAATAAAGAATCTTGTGGCTGGTGCCTGTTCACATATGGGATCAGTACAGAAATAGATGGCAGGCAAACAGGCTTTAACTGCAACCACATGCATTCTGGATTCTATTGCTTCTCCAAATAAAAAGAAAGAGGCCTGCAGTGGGATATAGAAAACGTTTTTGTGAATGTTTAAGTCACACTTATCTTAAAATGATTTTGCATGAGTGATGCTGTGTTAATGAGTCACTGCATGGTCAGCTTGTCGACAGCGTCACTCAGATCAAGGCCTAGGAATATGAAAACCCATACAGAGTTTAAAATTAAACAAAAGGAATAGCTTGCAGTCGTTGTGTAATGGCCCCAAAATGAATAGCAATTTACACACCATGTCATTCGAAACTCATACGACTTCCTTTTTCAATGAAATGAAAGAAACAAAATTCTCAAGACTTTATTTTTTTGTTCATGCTGTTACTGCGAAAGTGGCTTGACGCTTTCAAGTTTGAAATGCGACACAAAGCACCATAAATGAATCATAAAATTGTTTGATGTCACTCCTGTTATATTCCCAGTGTTCTAGAGCCGTACGATAGCTTTGCGTGAGAAACTGAACGGAATTGATAATATTACCCTCCAGTCGGGAACCGTGAACCAGATGCGTCTAAGTCGTCAACAAATAATTCAGATACGATTCAAAAAAATGATTTGTTCAGGAGCGTATTTTTCCAGAAAATTGTGTCACAACTATTCAAAATTGTATTTTTAAGTCATAGCAGACTGTAGATACTCTATCACTCTATCTTTCACCAGAGAAAAAATACATAATAAAAACTGTAATTGCGACATTATCACAGTTCTTTTCTTGCAATTCCGAGTTTATATTGTGATATAGTCGCAATTACTGTTTACAGTTGTAATCTCATTACAGTTGTAATCTCAGAATATTAAGAATTGTGTAATTGAATGTTTTCTCCCAGAAACAAGCTCTCATAATTAGCTTCTTATACGACGCTATCATATGGCTTCAGAACACAGTATTCATCGTTTTTATATAACTGCGTTGAAAAGAATGCGTGTTCGGAACACGTGGGTGAGTAAATGACGATGGAATTTGTGTTTTTTGGGTGAACTATTTTAAAGAGCAGACGTAAGCCAGACTATTTAATATTCCGAGGCAGAAGGACAATTTTCACACATACGAAACACAGAATCACACCGTTTCAGTTCTGCTCATTATGTATCTTTTTTTTTCTCAGGCGCCAGCCTCCACACTGCAGACCAGAGGTACTTCTGGTTCCACCACAGCGACGGTGACACAATGAGCGTCCAAAACCCAGAGGAGATGAACCTGTGTTCCGCTGTTTGGGCCGTCGTGGCCTACGTGGTCGCTGACCTGGAGGAAATGCTCCCCAGATAGCGAGTCACTCACAAACGACTGAACAAACCACTGTCCATCAACTCACAGCAGTCGCTCGATCACACCATTACCTTGAGAATTCTCTACCAGCCTGAGATGGGGGTTTTTTTTTTGTGATTTGACTTCACCGTAACCTCAGGTACACTCCCGATCACTCCTTTGTCGTGTTATATATATATTTGATACTTTTCTCTTTTAATATTTTTACATTTTTGATTTAGTTTTATAATGTAAAACAATATAATTTATATTCTTAATTTATTCATTGAACTGTCACTTCTGTAAACACGAGTGGTTCGTAATCTATAACAAAATGGCATTAGTCCGTGAATAAAGATCCGGCATCTGTGGCTAAAATAAGCTTGGGAAGTCTTGGCTTCGCAAACAGTGACAAACTGCGTGACGCTGTTATGATGTCATTTTCCACAAACCGAATATGTCTTAGTCATCAGAACATCTGACTTCCCTTTGGAAACTAAGCCCAGTTCTCCTTTCCCAAAACAAACAAACAAAAGCAATGGATATGCTACTGTTGAGTCATCATACTTTTTTTTCACAGAAGTTGTTATTAAAGGGTGAGATGAAAATCATCCACCTGAGAGATTTCTTTCCCTCATTGAAAGTCCCCTCCACCAGACTTTAATGCTTCAAATGGTTGATTAATGCATTGCAAATGAAATGAAATCCAAATGAATTAGCAGTTTAAAGGGACACAATAGATTTATATGACGATTTAATTCAGGATTTCATTTTATAAACATTAATAAGCTCACGTCAAATGTGGTAAACATGTTGTTTTTTGACCTTTGTTTTATCATGCGTGTTCATTAATAGTATGAATTAAGATGCACAAATGATGTGGATTAATTTTATGATGTCTTTATGAACTCTCTTACAAGTTTTAGTTGCGTGAACTTTCAGTGGAGGACGGGAAATCTCTCAGGTTTCATTAGAGATACCATTTTTGTGTGTTTTGAAGGTGAACAAAAGTTTAATTGGTTTGGAATGACATTAGGGTGAGAATTAAATCGTAAATTAAATTTCCTGCATCCCACTGCTTGAGCTACAAGCAAAAATTCACTTCAGCTGAAAAAAAAAAATAAAAATAGCAGTGATTAACTGGTTTCAGAAACAATTAGCATCACTTTTTGGTTGTCCCTGCAAGCTGAAATTTAATCATTGGGAAAACCGCAGACTTGTTCTAACTGCACCAAAATCATCTAGATGAATTTGTTCTTTATTTTTGTGTTTATGCTTAAAGGGTAACTGTGTGTTTCTGTGTTTTTATCAAGCGAAGGAAATGCTGTGGTAAGCTTGTGTCCTCGTTATGTAGTATGTGTACGTGCATGTGCCCATGTGAGCTGCACTTAATGTCTGGTTTTCAATTACATCAAACAAGTAAGTTCTTGTTTCTATGACAACTTGGATTGAGAGGACATATGAACATTATGCAAGAAAATCGGCCCCAGTCTTTGGTTTTCCCACAGGTTTCTCCTCGCCATGACTAAATCTGAATCACACAAGCATCTTGAATGCACATGTTTCACAAAAGAGAAATGTTCTTAGTTTTGCAACAATTACATGCTCTCTTTTTCTTGACAGAAGAATTTATAGAGAAAATTACCCAGATAAGTTTGGTTAACAGGCTAATAGGTCAGTTTCCTGAAGAAAAATATTTTTTTTTTCCCTCTACTTTGATCGGATAACAAAAGTTTACAGGCATTGACCCAAGGCTGCTTTTACATTGCCTTGGGCCTCAGATTAGAGACCACATCATAAAAGCATTTTCCTGGGATTTCAGAGACTTAATTTCGTCAAAAGCTGCCAAGACTTTTTCTCTGGTCTCAATGCAATATATTGACAAGGTCCAGACACAACATTTCTTAAAGCAATATCCTGGCTTCAGTACAAGTCAAGTTCAGTCTACAGCATTTTTGATATTACAGTATATTGATTTGGAATGATTTAGACTTTTTCAAAATGTGGGTTACAGTGAGGCACTTAAAAAGGTGAACAGTGCCATGAAGGAAAAAAGTGATAAAAAAAAGATAAGTCACTATTTTTGTGTGTGAAAATGCACAGTTGTATGTCTTCTTTAACATCACAGTGGTGACCAGTAAATCCCAAAACAAATAAAAAATCATAATTACGACCTAAATAATACACACATTCTAACAGAAGAATTGCTTTTAGACGTGCTTTTAAGGAATAACAAGATTGGGTCACACTTTATATTAGGCGGCATTATTATGTACTTACATCAAAAAATAATTACAGTGTACTTTTTGTGTTTTATTTTATAGCAAAACACTTGCTGCTGTTGAGGTGGATACGGGTAAGGTTAGGGGCAGGTTTGGTGGTATGGGTAGGTTTAAGGTGTAAGGGATGTAATTACAGAAATTAATTACAAATATAAATACATGCAGGTATTTTTAAAAATGTAAGCATTATATAATAACATGTGCATTGTATCAAATGATTAATTTAAATGTAAGTGCATAGTAATTAAAGCCACCTGATATAAAGTTGGACCCAAGCTTGTCATTTCTCAGTGGTAAAGTATTAAAATTCTGTACTTAAAGTGGATTTCTAGAATTACAAGCTTCTCATATCTGTGATCAAATATTCAAAAAATGTGCAATTTTCTTTGATTGTAATGCCTGATTATTGTTTACTTTTTTTTTTAAAGAAAAGGATAAGTGAGTCAAATTGTATGTATTTTTTTTAAATGTTGTAATCACCATTATGCCACAAATGAGCTTAAAAGGACACTTTACATTTACTCACCCTCATGCTGTTCATTTTTATCCATTGATTGAATGCAATCAACATAACGGGAATTCTAACTTTAATCCTTGATGCGAGAGAACCAATGAGGATAGTTTTTTTGAGAATGTGGGTCTGTATGTGCTTTGATGGATATTTTTTTTTCTGAAGACTTGGATTAAACTGCTTCATACGTATGGATTACTTTGATGATGTCTTTATGAAGCGTGCTTCTTAATAATATCTTCATATATGTTACGAAATTGAATGTCTTCTGGGTTTGTAAAGGCACAAATGATGACAGAAAGGTTGTTTTTGTGTCCTCCTTTTAACTTTTGCTTTTACGTGGAACATCGCTTTCGTTGCTTTATCCCTGTGCAGACAGCACTGGATATGCGTTTGAGTGAATCAGTGCAGACCGTGGGGTTGTGGCGGTAAAAGTCTTAGAACCGCGCTTTTGCGGCTATTTTCCAGCTCGTGTGTAGGAGAGAATTGCTTTGCGCAGAAAGCAGCTGGAAGCTTTTAGCCGCGTTCGCGCGTATGTTATTGCAAATGATGTCAGGATTTGCGAAGGCACCACTCGGCCTGTGAAAACAAAACTTAGAGCTCCTTCTAGACGCAGGAGGCGCAATCCGTTAACTTTCCCAGAGATCGTGGACACAGAAGTGTGTGTAAGTGAGGTTGTTTGGAATGCTAGACTTGGCTTTGGTCTTAAAAGCATGCCTGGGATGGATGCATATGGAAGCGGTCAGTAATTTAATTACAGGTCGTGGAAGCGCGGATCGCGGAAAGTAAAAGCGCTCATTGTGACGTGGTTACCGTTGATCATACTAAACCCATTTTATACGCCTTAAAAGTTTCATCTGCTTACTAACAGACTTCCAAATAGGGCCATTGAGTTTAATGAGGTTACGCTGAGATTGTTGGTGTAATGAGTTGGAAAATCATTTGAGTGGGAAAGGCCACTATTTCCTCCATTTACCTACACTGAAGACAGCCCACCAGTAAACACAACACAAACCAATTTAAAGTTCCACAGAGTCACCTTCTTTACATAGGGTTATGGAGCGTGATGCCCATCCATCATGCTTTATTTATAGAATCAACTCGCCCCTTTCCACCAAGCGGCACGTTAGGACGTCTTTATTCAAGAGCACAAAATATGTGTGTCAGAGTTATAGAGGAGACCTAAAATACAGTCAAGGTGGTTGAGGAGCAGTAGGTGAAGGCTTTTAAATAAAAATGCATTTGTGACGTAAAGTTACTTTTTAAAAGCTCACGATTAGGCACTACGATTAGTTCACAATGGAAGTGAATAGCGCCAATTATTTAAAAAATTAAATATGAGACATAATTGTATTGTTAATTAATAATGAAGCCTGCATTATATGAACTGCTAAGCTGTTTTATGGTTGTTATTATGGAGCCCTGCTTGCACATAATATTGCCGCAAAGAATGGACTTACTTGTTTTATTAATTTGTTGCCTTGTTTAATGTTAATCTTGGCTGCAAATTAAGAATTTGTTCCTTCGACTCATTCATTCGTTTTCTTGTTTTATGAAATTGTGACCACATTGTACTAATTCATTCTGATTTAATGAAAACAAGGGAACAAATTAGCACAAGGTGGCTTCAATTTGCTATATAATTAATAATTTACTAATAATTGGTGAGGATAATATGAGAGGCTCTGTATTTTCTGTAGTTTCTGTGTTTCTTTGAATATAACTTAACACCAAAAAGTTTACTGAGCACTTTTTTTTTTTACAGTAAAATGTAGTTTAGGTATTTTGGCTACCTTCGAAATGGTGAGTCTTTACACTCTAAAGTTTGGGCCCTATTCATTTCCACTTGCAAGTGGCCAAAATGTTTGCTTTTCTACTATGAAGTAAGGAGGAAAAAGTCTGACTAATTTGTGGTAATCACCATAAATGGCTATAAAAATGCTTTATATTAAGCTCAACAGCTCCATCCATCCAAAAATGAAAATAAAAATGAAGATTTATGGATTAAAACTGACTAAAAAATAATGCAAATATATATTTATGAGACTTTCACTGGTGCACTTTTTTTTTATATTGGTTAGTCTGTGAGATAGTTTTTATTTGGTTCATGTGTTTGATTCCCTACAGGAAATAAAGTCACCGCAAGACTGCTTTACTGTCATTAATTCAGAAGTTGATGGGCGGCTTTTGGAACGAAGCATCTCTGTGGGGCTGGATGCCTTCAGGCCAGATGTAGATCTCTGTTACTCAGCAAACTGAAACCGTAGAGCTTCTCCTGAATCTGCCAGCTTTTGATCATGCTGTCAATGTAAATTTGAACACGTTATTACAGGTATGAGGTTATTACACGTTATGGAAAGCCTGGTTCTCGTTGGTCTTGGTACAATACAATAGCGATCACTTCATGGGTGCTGAAGTATGTCATCAACAACGGTAACCCTTCGATTCTCATTGCGATTGTGACAAACAGTTCTATACTGAGGTTAATGTTAGGGGTTAGTGTTTGTTTCAGCATTGTGTACATGATTAGCTTAGCCAATGAAATATTATTGCTCATACACCTATTCATAAATAATGAAAAATTGTATCCCGTATTTTTAATGCAACCGTTTGCTGCATGATTCATGCTCACGCATTTAACAGTATTGTTAGAAATACATGTCAATATTATTTTTAGGAAATATGTTAGTAAACTAATAGTTTATTAAGGATAGATTTGCATACATTTCCTTATAGATAAAACGTTTTATATTTGCAACCAAAACCACACAAGCCACGTCCCTCGGGGATAAAGAGAAGATACAAGGCCTGTATTCCATTTAGTTTTACTGAAGCAGCTAAATGAATATTTCATGCAATACATCTCAGACAGGATTAATCTCGTATGTAATCAATTTGAGGAATCTACGACTACTTTTCAGACTAAGTTGAACCCATTTGGTAACATATTGTGAACATATTTCAGCAGGAAGGTACTAAATGTAAGGTTTAACAAATGTTTTAGTGTCGTCAGGGTAACTGAAATCAGGGCGATTTATCATTTCAGTGTGAGATTTGCTGTAGCTAGAGGATATGTTCAGCTGTGGTATGCCAAGTGCATCTCCTCTAGTTCGTCTCATTTTGGGGTTTTCATCTGGTTTCCAAACATTCAGTGGGAGCTCAAACCTCCATTTTGATTGACAGGTTCAGGCAGTGAGTAAATTCTGCTGTGTTTGCCTAAGAGTTGGAAGCTATAAGGGAGGAAAGGTTCCTACGAATGTTAATGCTAATGCTTTTTTTTATGCTTTCATCTAGAATTTTTTTTTATGCTTCATTTAGTGTCTCAGATTTTATATTTGCATAGTTTAGGGTAGATTTTTTGGTGTCTACTATTCCAAAAATATTCAAAATTATTGAGTTTACATTCAAGTACGTTTGGCGTGTGAGTTCCCTTTAGACTTTATCATTATTCTCGTTATGTGCTTTCTGAAAAAAATCTAAACTAAAATTATATAATTTAAATAATAAAATGATATATATAATTTATATATAACATATAATTTATTTATATATTTTATAGAAGTTCAGAAACCATTGAGTGGCTTAATTGGAATGGTTTTCTCTCTTTCTGCCCCTATTCCTTTGGTGTGTGGATGTGTGACTGCTCTTTAGACGAGCTTTCCACAGCCTCGTCTTTTCACATGGTACAATGGGAGATAAGGCCGCAACGATCCAGTCTTCTCAATAAAATGTGCAACAGATGCTACAGATCAAAATCCTTGAATTCCTAGGATTCTATGAAGCTTAAGCAGAGAACATGGCCAGTTTTGCTGTCTATTCAGTATGAAGTGAAAAAAGCTGAAAGCCTGTCCCTGAGAAAGACATATTAAATCCTCTAATAAAACTCAGCCTCTGACATCAGTGATAGTCTAGATGCACCTTATGCCTTGGTGACCATTTTTGGAGGGTATTGGATATAGAAGTAAATCAATATTTAACCTTTCAGTTTAATAATGATCATTTATTTAAATCGACTTTAAGTCATATCTGTGTTTATCTCCACAGACAGTGTTAGAATTTGTGAAAATGACTCTGCCCTATTGGAGAACAGATCTGCTCCATCAGGCTTCAGAAAGTTCATTTGTCCTGACACGGTTTTGACTTTTCTCTGACAGGTTGAAGTGCACATCCACTTAAACTTATATGGCTGATTTTATGAGGCACTTGTCACTTTTTCGTTATTGAAATTGATTTCAAGACCGTGTTATTCTTGAGATTTAGGAAGGAGCGACTAGACTATTGAAACTGAGGCTGTGCTGATGCAATTTACTGCAATCGAGCGGCATGATAGTAAAACAGCCTGTTCTCCTGCCTATTGTCTGTAATGATTTTCCTTTTCTTTGCTGCCTTTTTTTCAGTTTCACTTACAGTAGTCAATCATCCAAATTGCGTAAAGCCGTAGAGGCTATTTATCATTATAGAATTGCATGAGAAAAACTATTGTTTGTGTCTTTTGCAAAAATGATACAATCTTTGTAACATAAGTGTATATGTCTGACTGCCATTAACAGCTCTCAGCTCTGTGCAGTTTCATCATAGTCTCACAGCTGGCAACATACGCAAGCTAAATGATGTTGTGCTGTTGAGTATTTACATTGGCTTCATGCTAAACGATAAAAAGGATGTAAGATGAATTGTTTTGTAGAATTTATCTGTTACAGATGTGCACTCTTTTGACGAGTTGAAATACGACCGGTTGAAAAACATTCTACTCTTGAAGGGGAGATGGAGAAGTGCTATAACCACTAGTTGTACCACCATCACTTTAACCAATTTCGAATGAGCAACAGGGATGAAATCACTATGATATATGATTGTCACCCTCCTGATGTTATAGTACAAGTTGTAAAATTCTGAGGAGGATGTTCAAAAATACAGTTTTTTGGATCTGACACAACTTCCACACATGTTTTTCGTCTACATCAGAGATGCCTAAACCGATGCCCGCCATGCCGCAGCAGGAAACTATTAATGCAGTCTTATAAAAAATGTAATTCTTTGAAAATGACAATTGCTGTTAAACATAACATTTACATTTTTTTGCACAAAAAGAGCTATGCCTGTTACAGAACTCAGAATAGTTGGGACTGGGGCATGTTTGCCATGGTGTAGCATCTACTCTTCTTTTCAAAACGGTTTGTAGCTGTCTGGACATTGGACGAGGTTATGGGTTTCAAGAGTTTTGGCTTTTGAATCTGGTCCATTCTTGTAGATTGTGTTTATTGACAGTGGTTTCTGGAAGTATTCCTGGGCCCATTTAGTAATGCCAATGACAGAATCACGCCGATGAGTGATGCAGTGTCGTCTGAGGGCATAAAGACCACTGGCATCTCCAACAAAGGTATTTGGCCTCACTCACAGAGATTTCTCCAGTTTCTCTAAATCCTGATGTTATGCACTGTAGATTATGAAAATTGCAAAGCCTTTGCAAGTTATTTTTTAAAGTATTCCACAATCTTTTAACACACTCTTTTACAGATTTGAGAGCATCTGACAATACTTCTGAGAGACTCTGCCTCTCTAAGACATCTCTTTTATAGCTAATCATATTACAGACCTGATGCCAGTTAGCTTAATTAGTTGCTAGATGTCCTCCAAGCTGAATCTGTTTTAGAATTTCTTGTTTCAGCCCTTTGTTTTCCTGTGCCAACTTTTAAGAGCAGGCAGCAAATGTGAAATAAGCTCATTTAGTGTATAAAACTGTAAGAATTATCTTTTTAAACATTTACATTGCCTATGCGCTATTGTGAATACAATATTGGCTCACGTGATTTGAAAGTTTAAAAAAATGCCCCAAAATACACACATTATGTAAACATATCAAACCATACACCAATACAAAGTTTATTTATTCAACTTTCAGCTGTTGTATAAATTTCAGTTTTAAATAATTGACCCTTATTGACCGGTTTTGCGGTCCGGGTCAGATAAGACACACACACACACACACACATTATATATATTTCTGAATTTCTGTCCGAATTAAACCACAGACACCACCAAGTAAAAATCATAGATGCTATTGTAACAGGAGTTTACAATGCAGACAAAATCTGAATGTAAAAAATTCCTATATGCAGTTTTCAATGTAATTTCTATAAACTGTTTTCTCTTAGTGGTAACCCATGCCAGTTATGGGCTAGCATGCGCCAACAGCCTTGATGCAGCATTAAGTATATGGATAAGCGGATGTTTTAAGCTATTTTTGTAGCAGATGAATGCAGAAATATTCTATCATACTTTCAGCTGGAGTTTTAGTTTCTCAAACTCTCCCCAACTATGCTTCACACTGTGCTCATTAAAAATGCAGGTCTGCCCTGTCACAGTCTGCCACATAGTTAGCCGGATATGTCAAAGTGACATGGTCAGAGGTCAGAGGTGGTGTGAGTGTGTGTCACTGATGAAACCAGTGAGATCACATGCTTCTGTGTCACATCTCTTCTCTTTCCCACTCGCCCACACGCTGCAGTCTCTCGGCTGTGACCTGTTCGATCTAATTCTCTAAATTTGTGTTTACATTTCCACCTACACAAATTAAGCCTTTTTTTTTTTGCAGTTTATCTTGCATGTCTTGGTCTTTCGCTTCTGTAAACTAAAAATAAACTGCAAACCAAAGCGAGAAAGTTTTGTGTCTTAGATGCTCGTTTCACTATGTACTACATATAAGTGTAAGCAGCGGTTTAGGGGGGCAGGGGGATGTGGTTTTACCCTCCTCTTTACGGTTGATTCCAGCACTAGCTTACAGACTTCTTGTCTTGATTGACCATTTGCGGTGGTGTAAATGATTACAGTAACGTCATGTTAATGATGCTACTGGGATTGTGGTGAGTGATGGAGCGCATGAAGTTTCCATGTATTCATCCCTGACCCAAACTGTCCAGAGCTTGTGCCCCGCTCATGTTTTAAAACATTTAGAGTCTGTGTAAAATACAACAATAAGAGGAAAGTTCACCCCACATGTGTCAGTTATGTCATCATTTACTTACCCTCACGGTGGTCAGAACCCTATCATTTTTCGTCTTCCTTGAAACTGAAAAAACTTTTAGCAGAATTTTTTTTCCCCGTACAAGCTCTGAAAGACAAAAAAGTGCTTCATAATGTCTCCTAAAGCAAAACAATACGTTTAGTTCTAAATGCATATTAAATAAATGGGTGAACCAACCTTATAAATGTATTACTTCATTTGTTTTTGTGAATGTAAAACCTTTTCTGCCCCTCACACATTGAGAATGATTATTTTTTTATTTGATTATAACCTATTTTGTTCCTTTCCTCCGTCTAGAACACTTACGTTTGTATTAAAGCGTATATCCGGATACTGATCAGAAACTCTTTTACTCTTAAACTGAGAAACAGGTTTTTATTCGTCAAAGGCAGGTCCAAGCAATCTGTCTCTCAGCTCTGTGTACGGTATACAACGTAGTAAATGTTTGTTTTGAATATTTTGATCAGCGATCAGACTGTAGGTGTAGATGTGGAGAGGCCTGGTGTAACAGTTCATTATATAATCCTGAAATGGAAGGAAAGGGAGAGGGGAAAAAAAAAAAAAAAAAAAACTTGATGAATCCTTTACAATTGAGCTATGCCAGAAGCTGCAAGATCAGCTCTCTGTGTGAACAACAAATTAAAAAAAAAATAGGAGGGAAAGAAAAGGCCAAAAGAGAGAATTGCAGCAAACTATGAATACAAATGAACACTTTAGGAACGGCCGTAAGTGATGGATAGCTCAGTATTTCCGGGGGTTTGATGAGTGCATTACAGTACATGCATAATTTCCATGCCAGGCAGAAACATGGCCCGGGCATCTTAGACATTGTATAAAAACTTCTGCCAGGATTGAAATATATGCCACACTTTTATGAATTCATGATATGTTTACCTCCCAGCCTGGCTTTGCTGAGACAAGCTGTATTTTCTGAATGCAGATGTTTAGTATTTACATTTCAAAACCCTTCCAGGAGTGAATGATTCACATTGTCGTATAAGCTCCTGTCACTTGAAACAAACAATCTTTCATCTGCAATTATGTTCTTCTCTTGACGGAGGGTAAACAAGATCCTTAAACAAGATAAAAGAAACCTCTCCGTTACCTGTATTTCACCCTGCAGAATGTAAAGTTGAAGCCGCCTTGCCACAGACTGTCTGTTTCATTCAGCTGGTCTCCTTCTGGGCTGATGAGTGGGTGGCACGCTGTGGATTTTCCGCTTCTGTTGTCGATGCTGCAGATCCTATCAGTTTCTGGAACGGGAAACATTATTCCAGTGTTTCATTGAGCAAAAATGCATAAATATTTATGGTGTGTTTCTTGCAAATCCCTTAATATCCAAATATGGCAAATCACGTATTCATCATAGTTTCGTATCGCATCATCGCTTCTGTATGACTAAAAAAAAGTCTGCGTGTGCCAACAGCAACCGATTTCCCCCCGAAGGGGTTTTTCCCCTTGTCTCTGAAGACACGCTTCAGGACCCTTTGAAACAATTAAAGAGAAAAATGTCACTGGGTGAAATGGTATAGAAATGTTAATAGTCTTAGAATAAAGTAGCTTAGGGCTTTGTAATATTATTGGCCGTAACCACCATATGGACATTTATTCAAAGTTAGGGGCTCAATCATTGTCACTTTTCAATATTTTACATTTGTTCATGCTGTGGCACGATCTAGACGACCGGGCTCTTCTCAAACCTTTTCTAAAGATTATCTTTTCATTTCAAAACATTTCATGCATCGAATGCAGTTTGAATTTGACTGACTTCAATCTGCAAGCACTTCTCCTCCATGTTTCCTCCAATGTAAAAAGGTCCATATAGATAAACACGGCTGAATTGTACAGCCAAATCAAGCCGGAGGCAGGTGAATTATGGCCCTGTCACCATGTTACTTCAGTTTTTCGCAAACATCTCCTCGTGTTACCCTCCATTCCCTTCAGCCGCCTGTCAGCTTCATGCAAATAATCTCTCAGACCTTTCACGGAAGGCTTTTTATATGTAAATCTACTCTGAATCATCTGCTTTTCTCTTTGTAAACATGTTTTATTTGTTGGTTCATCAGTTTTTAAGATCCCTGTATAGAATGGTCTCATTATGCCGAATTGCGAAACACCACATATTGTGGTTATTTGAGAAACGCTATATGGCCTTTTGAGGGAACTGATTTCCGTGACGGAGTAAATTAGAACAGCGTTTGATTTTAAAGCAGTTTATGGCGACATCTAGTGAACGAGTTGGCAAACAACAGGCGATTTGTATGAAAAACATCGAACTTGTCCTTGTAGTGAACTTGAAATGATGAAAATGTCACGTGTCTTTTGCACGTTATGCTACTAAATCTAAATGCATATAAATAATAAGGCGATTATTTAGAAATAAAACCGCTTTTGGAACCGAAAAATGCATTGAGGCGTGCATTTTGTAAGCACGAAGAAAATATTTGTTTTAACATTTGTTTTCTTTTTCTGTTTTTCTATTTGTCTCTATGTAAAATAATGGGCTATTTTTAAACTTATATTGGCAAGGAGATATAAACACAGTGCGCTAAATTATGGAACTTAAATACTGAATTTGGCATTTTAATATCACTGTTTAATAGGCCTACTTAATACTTAATGCGTATTTTAAATACACAGTCAGTGGAGGAAAGTTTTGTTTTTTAATGCCACACGAAAATATGAATGAGTAAAATGAATTGTTGTTTATCTCGCCAGAAGAGGGCATTGTCGGTTATTACATGACGGCTGACCTGTTTTGCTTCGTGTGTACTGCTGTTTCTTTGCATATAGTTTTTTTTTGTGTGTAAAACATCTGTAAAACATATCGTTTCAGGTCTTTTTAGTGTTTGACCTTTAGGCTTACAGCTTAATCTGATTTCACTGCCTTACATTAACCGGTGCTAACTTTCCTGCCTCGGGTTTTAACAGATGACAGAGAAAATGGGACGTCCTGTGGACAATATGTAAACATTAGACTCACATTTTTCGTACATTGACTAGGTAACCTCCTAGACTCTATTATAAGACTGATGATAGACAGCTGAATAATCCATACAAAATTTCATGCTGATGAACAAAACACACTACTTTTGTTGCTCTTCAGTCAAAGGATCCAGGGTGCAAAAATAATTCGCCATGGCAGCACATGCCATTCTCATTTCTAATCTTGAGAAAAAATCTTACCTGTCAGACTTTGTAATTTTGTACAATGTGGTTGCAGATTATCTGGAGATTTTATTACATTTGAGTTAGACGTGTATGTGATGAACCTGTTTGTTTTTAACATTCAATCTAAAGCCAAATGGGCCATATTTCAGCATGGTTATAAAATATGCACTGTATGATTGTTGTTGTACTCTCTCTTAATGCAGAAAGTTGGAAACATACGCAGTTACCAAAGAAAATCCCTGTTACATTTAGTTTGTAGCCCTTAACTTTCCATTTTATCCAGAAACTGAAGTTGTGAAAGTTACTAGCGCGCAGATAAAAGATGCAGGGCTGTGGCACGGCCTCTAAGACAGGATGAAGTGCAGACAACAGACTGTCCTCTGTGACCATCGGAAGAAGTATAAAGCCAAATGGTTGAAGAAGCGTATCGCTCCGCGTTAAGCTAGTTTGACAGCTAACCCAGAAAACTCCACCTGACCCTGAGAATTCTGGGGATTGAATGAACAGAAAGCAGGAAAATAGCTCAGTAGTTCCTTTGGAAGTCTGAGTCTCCAGTCACTTTATATAAGATGATGATATGTATGTGAAGTATTATATCCCGTTGTCCCATTCTCACAGCAACGCGCTCGAATCCTGATGAAGTTACGGTCGATTGTGAAACCCTGTTAAACAATTGTTCGATTGTTTTCCATATGTTTATTTTGCATCATAGGTCAAAGAACAGGAGACGTGTAATTTAAATAATTCTTCAAGTATTAAAATAATTGATTAATTACACTGGGCATGCCACCAATGACGCACATTACAGTAAAAGTATAACTCATTTCTAAAACATCCCTGTTGTGAAATTTTTTTTATTTAAAATTTCAGATCGCAAATGAATATTTTATGATGTAAAAGTGACCATAAAATATTGTTTAAAGCAATTTGCTCTACAGAAGTACATGTTTTGGATTTGCTTTACATGTCTATTTCTGCTATAAAACACACACACACACACACACACACACTGACACACATGCTCGCACTCACATTCTTGCTCACTCACGTAGCCTGTCTGCAGTTTACTCTTACAACACCACTCAGACCCCTTTAAAATACACACACACACACACACACACACACACACACACTGACCAGCCGTCTGTAGATAGAACCGTATTTTCTGAACACACAGTCTACAAAACCCACTGTTCACTCTCTCACACACTTTGAAGATAGAGGTGGCAATCACTTGTTCTGTGGTGCTGGAGCAGGACAGAGGACTGGCTTCTCAGTGGTAAACACTTCACTTTAAGAAGATCAATTATGCATAGTTTGGCTTGTTCTGACTCACTGGCACGTCTTCTGAATATGCTTATTTAGAGATGATCGCTCATTTATGTGCAAGAAGATTTGGCAGCCCGTACCTGTTTTGCAATAAAGATGAAGATCAATATTCTTCTGCGTTTGATGCTATTGCTGGTGGGCACATCAAGCATCGAAGATTCACCTGTGGATAAATTAACAGATGTTTCTGGTGGCAGCAGTCAGCGTTTAAACTCTGTTCAGCATGGAGAATGTAGCTACACCTTCGTTCTGCCAGAACCTGAGGAGAGCAGGACTGGTAGCTGGCCAGAAGAACATGATGGTAATTATGAAGATAACAGTGTCCAGAAAGAGTCTCCACAGGGGAAGCAAAGCCGCTTAAACCAGCAGATCCAACACCTGGAGCTTGCCATGGAAAATTACACCCACTGGCTACAAAAGGTAAGTCAACATGTCATTTAGTGTGCTGCTGTTGACCAAAGCACCGCTGATGGAGAGTGAATGGATCACGCACCCTTAAAAATAAAGGTTATTGGCATCTGTTGTTCAATGAAGAACCTTTAGAGACTATTTATAGTGCACACTAAGAACAAATGGTCTGCATTGATTCACAGACCCCCATTCAGCATCTAATATCTTTCCTACACGGAAAAACAACTAATTTAATGTACAAAGAAAATGTGTAATGTTACATAATGTATTTATCTTTGTAGCGCATCACTGAGTGTTTTTGTTGTAAAGTAGGTTTTAATCCCAGAGCACAGATAAATTAGAACGAAACACTTCAGGCTCAGTTCTGGATCTACAATTTCTGTGTCTGCTCAGTCTCTCAATGTCAGGCATTACTTTTGGGAACTGCTTGACAATCAGGGATTTGATCAGCCTCGTTTCCTGCTCTTCATGTTACAGTCTAGTACAACACTCTCTTTGCTTTTCAGGTAAAAACTTGTGAATTGGTTAAGTTCCCTTAAAACTGAGATCTAATGGGGTATTCCATGTTATTATGTAGTAAAGTACAGTTATAGAAATAAAAGAAGTCTCATAATTTACAAAAAAAAATGTGTAAACCGACAAAACTATATTTAAAAAATATTTGAAGATATTTTTTATTGAAATTATTTAATGTTATATTGTTTGTATGTATGTATATATATATATATATATATATACTTTATAATATATATATAAATAATATATATATATTTATATATTATTAAAATTTCCCACTAGTCTACCAAAAGCATTTATAATGCATTAGATATTAAGGCTCTAGATAAAAGTGTTGTCAAAGTAGTTTTAATGCATAATTATGCCTTGTAATGAATGCACTGCATGATCTCATTAATAACTGTAATCACAGATATATTTCTACTCCGCTTTTCTTTGTTACACCTTCAGAAAGCATAATGCATTAAACCACACGACAAGCCTTCAAATATTAAGAATGCATTTTAACTTCAGTTATAATTATTTATGGGAAAAAAAATAATCCGTTGCAATGTACGTTATGAATACCTTTATAATGAATTATACATAAGTAAGGTTTTACCAATAGGCCCTGTACAGATGTTCTGTTTATTTTTATTGTGGATTAGGAAGAAGGTATTGAAATTTTATTTTAATTGGTGTTTTTGTTATGCAACAACTTTGCATTTTATATCATTTTTGTTAAATATCATTATTACCAAACAAACTTCATCTATGAGTCTAATACGCTGTACTCTACATTCCAAGTAGGTTCCCAGCTTTCAAGACTTTTGCAGCATTGCTTAATTTGGCTTGCAGGAGAATTGCCAGACTGTACAAAAAAACTGATACTAAACTTTTTGTTCTTCACACAGTGACCAGGTCAAGGGTTGAGAGGTGTGATCGTGGCACTGTATAAAGTGATCGGTACCTACCTAAGGATGCCAGTAGGCTTGTGGGAAACAAAAGTGTGCTTGTAATGATTATTCACCTCGATATAAAAAAAAAAACTAATAATTAATGAAACAAATCAATAAAATAAAAGACAGTCCATATTAAGAATATTTCGAAGACAACAGAAGTAATTGTCAAATGCACATGAAGATGTAACCTACTTAAGGCCTACTCTTAAGTCCTAACAAACACTCTTTTGTAACTAATTGCTTTTAGTACAAATGAAAACTATAATATGTTTTCATTTGCTTGTAGGGCATCTGTTGACCAATGAGAACGTGCTTCCCATTTCTGTATGCAGAACTGGACTGCTGTATTCCCTCTTGATTTCAAACTGACATGGTTCTTTCCGCACTTTCAAAATTGATTTTATGCATTCCTATCGGTCAAGCCCTTCATCAGAGCTTTCTTTAGTGAGTAGGTGCCCCAATGGGGTTAGTTTGTGTGTTTCTGGGCTGATGGGGGAGACTTGAACTGTCCCTAAGAAAACACCCTCTGTCCCCATTTCAAATCCCAGCAAGCCAAACCATCCAGCAGTGAGGATGTGTGGGCTTTCGAGCCTCCCTTAGGGACTATGTTCTACGTGAAATCAGAGGACTGAAGATTGAAACGCTGCAGCAAATATCCAGTTTTGTAACAAATATGAAAATATGTCCCTTCAGACTAACGACTGATGATTAAGAAATAAACCTTAATACTTCAATTGTATAACAACATGTACATGTATTTTGGCCAGAAACAAGTCCACATGTCCTGTTGTATGAATCTCTCGATACTCTTTGATCAATATACTGCAATATGAATTGCAAAAATGTTGGGATGTTTTATTGGGATGTTTTATTTTTTTTTTCACAGTAGAATGCATTACAAATGTTTAAACTGAGGAATTGTAAAATTTTATCCACAAAATAGGCTCAATTCAAAGTTGATGCCTACTACATGCCTACTCTCATTCATGGGACCTCGTAAAAAAATACAAATTCCAGTCAGATTGGTGTAATAAAGTCTATACTGTAGGTAAAAGATCTGGATCGCAGGCAGGCCAGCCCCCAGACTCTTCTTCTATGAAGCTATGCTGTTGTAATATGTTGGGTTGACCTGCTAAAACACAGAAGTCTTCCTTGAAAAAGAAGTCACCTGGAGGGGAGCATATGTTGCTTTATATACATTTCAGCATTCATAGAGTCTGTGAAAACATGCAAACTGCCCATTCCATGTGCATGTATGCCCCCCCCATACCATAAGAGATGCTGAGTTTTGAACTAAGATAATAAGCTGATGACTCACCTGAAGGTCTGCCTTCTCTGTCAAAATTAGACTCGTCTGACTACTTTGAAACGATCCAATTCAGATGAGCCTTCTTAATAAAACTATTCATTATGCAAATAATATAAACCATTATAATGTTTTAAAATAATAATACAATAAGAAAACCCTTAAACAAACATTCCAAAAAATTCATAATTTCTATTAAACCAGTTTTGCTTCATTTAAAACGAACAAACAAACAAAAAAACAGGTAGTGCAGTATGTTTGACAGGAAATACTATATAAGACTTAAATATTACTTGCAAAAACGTTTATTCGGAATCGAACTATTTTCAAATGAATAGTAAAATTGTATTTAATTGTGCATATTTAGGACACATTACATGCTAGATGTGAAATTAGACTTAGTAAGACAAAAAGTTGGCCGTCTCCATGCCTACACATAATTTAAGATCATTTACCTGCTAATGCTAATAATATGCTAATGCTTCTGAGTCTGTCTAATCGTGACTTCTACCTACATCGCCCTGCTCTCTTACCACTGATGTGCTCTGTAAGAAGATTGTGACTTGTTTAATCCCTGCCTGTGGCTGTTTGGTCCAGCTAGCACAGTCTTACCAGGATGCAGGACACTAGATAAACACATCCTGTTACAACACCTCATCTGAGTGTTATACACTCCAGGCCCAGAGGACATACAGCTATCACTTCAACGCAGCGAGTATTTATACATCTTGGACTCCATCTCACTGAGAGCAGCTGAAAATATCTCTTCCTGTAAACACTGTACAAAGTGCTGATAAGGAACCCAGAGAATGTGCTAGTCCTGAAGCTGTGCTCTGTGGGATGTGTTCAAATTATCTTTGTTGTGACAGAGTAAGCAGAAGTGTCGTAATATCATTACATTTGTTGATATGTTCAATTTATAACTGGTGCTCTTCTAGGATAAAAAGTTTATATAGTGGTATTTGTTTCTGCTACAGCCGTTCATCCATCAAGCATGGAGTCGTGAAGTTTCCAAGACATTTCTAGTAGATTGGTGTGTACCCTTTTCTGAACTAACCTTGCCTTGTCATAAAAAGTGAAATGATCTGATATTATATAAAATGTGCTGACCTTGATACTCAGTTGTGTCTCTTTGGAGATTCTCTGTGATATTGTTTCCTGCTTTTATTTCACAGCACATTTCTACATGTTGATCTCAAAACATGCCTTTTCAAAGGTTAAATATCCGTGAAGCAGTTTGCTCATTATAGGAATTTGTATATTCAAGTCACTGACCCATCCTGTGACTAAGCCCTACATGGGCAGACACCTTTAGGTTTAATTGAAATGCCAAGACATTTAGAAGTGGACTAATGCCTGTATATAGAAGTGATTCAGCTGAACACAGTCCATCATGTTGAGGAACTCTCTGCAAAATCACAACTGCAGCTTAGTTTTTTATGCATGAGATTGCCAGAGCTAACAAACACATCTATATTTTATCACCAACATGAGATTACAAATTGTCTTGCAGCTATTTTGTTATTTTAACCGGAGTTTATAGATAAATATTCCTCGCTCGTTGCTGTTTTTATCCCCATTTTGTAGTGGTCTTTATATAAAAGCATTTCACAAAAAGACGTTACAAATGATACTTTGGGTGTTTGAGGAATTACGATTATGATTTGGTTCCCACACTTTAATATGAGAAAATGTACTATAAAATTGAATAAATATTGTCTCATTCAGAGTGTATGCAGCTGCTCAAGACCAGATTGTTTCAATCATGCACAATGCTCCAAAAAGTACAGCTGCAAGTATTTAAAAATAATGTACATTATGATACTATGCATAAAGACCACAATGAATAATGTTATGCTTCCAGTCACTCTTACTCTCTGCCTGTGTGTATTTGCATACAGATTGAGGTCTTTGTAAGGGACAGTCTGACAGAAGACACAACACACCTGAAAAATAATGCTTTACGTAGTGAAATAACAGCCATGTTGGATCTTGGCACCAAATTGTTTTCCCAGTCCACCCAATATTTCAGGAGGCTAACAGACATGGAGAGACAGGTGTGAATTCATATTCAAAGGCATTCATCATAACATGCTAATAATGGCTTCTGAGTATTCATGGAAAATCATGAATTTACTTAATGAGACTCTTTTGCTGCGTGTTGATGGCTACAGAGTATTATAAAGTTAAATGGTCCCTAATATGACAGTAACACACCTACTATGTCATTATATAACAGGTTTTCAATCAGACTTCAAGACTGGTGATTCAGTCAATGGAAAACTCCTTGTCCTCTGTCAAACTTGAGAACAAACTGCACTGGCAAGCCAGTGAGATGAACCAACTTCAGGACAAAACAGAGTATAGTGTCTTTCAATTACACATCTTTCACTTACGCTTTTATGTACCTGTTGTTTTCTGGTAATTCTTGCCCTATTCAAATCTGTGTTCAGTGCACTAGAGCAGCGTATGCGTGACATGGAGGCACGTCATCGTGCAGAGCTGGGATGGATAAAGAGCGAGCATGCAAAGCTCCAGAGACTTCTGGTATCCCAGAGCTCTTCAATACAGAGCCTGGAGCTCAGTCTAGCGCAGGTCATCACTGACAACAGCGTCCTGTGCCGTGAGCAACTACAACTCCACAGTACCATCAATACTGTGCTTAAAATGTGCTCCAAGAACAAAGGTAAACGAATAGAAGATAGAGGTATATATGCACATCACAGGGAAAGAAATACATATTGCACTGCACTGGCAGTTTTACCAAGTGCCGCTATTCATTTCTTAAAATCAGTCTGCTTTACATCATGTAGAATTCAAATGTGACTGGCTCACATCAGGGGTGCTGCAGACTATAAATATCCCGTTTTGTTGCCAAGTTTTACTTGGATCTAAAACATTGTGTGAAATGTCACAGAGCCTCACACTTCCCACGTCCCACTTCAACCTCCATGTACTGATATATGAGGCTGAGCAAATTAGAACGAGTCAAGCAAAGATGGATTCATTCACTTAAAGGGTTACTTCACCCCAAAATGAAAATGTTGTCATTAATCACTTACCCCTGTAAAAACTTTGTTTGACTTCGGAACAAAATGTAAGATATGGATGAAAACTGGGAGACTTTTGACTGTCCCATTGACTTCCAACGTAATGAACACTGTCAAGGCCCAGGAAAGCATAAAAGACATTGTCAAAATGTTCCATCTGTTATCAGTATTTTATGCAAAGATGAGGGGTAAGTGATTGAAAAAGTGACAAAAACTTCATTTTGGGGTGGAGTAACTCAGTTGGTACTCCAACAATGTAAGCTTTGAGCAAAGGTCTCATTTTATATCCACAAGTTAGTTAGTTTATATAGTTAGTATTACTCACAATATTCATTTTGGTAACACTTTATTTTGATGGTCCCTTCAGAACGTTCCGTTGACAATAAGGAACTCTGCACTTATGTGTCAACAAACTCTCACTAGAGTATTAGTAGACTCTCTGAGTAATATCTGCTAACTCTTTATTGTGATTGGCTCCCAACGGATACTCTACTGACTATAAATTTATTTGCAAGTACATGCCAAATTATACTAACCCTAACCCTACCTGTCTACTAATACTCTACTAACACTCTTATCTGCTAACACTTCTTTCAGCGAGTCCAAATGTTTTCAAACAAATGGACGAGCAGAGAAAATACAGAGACTGTGCCGAACTCTTCCGGGCCGGATTTAACAGGAGTGGAATTTACACCATCTACATTAGCATGCAAGACATGCATAAGGTCAGTCTAAATGGGATCTGATAACACAGCTACAGGAATCATGCCAGTAGTTTTGCGTTTGTCAAGTTTTGCGGTGTATGTTTCCCCATACATAACATTTCTTTCCTTCTAAAGTAAAGTGAGTACATTTTCAGTTTTAAAAGACTTTAAAAGACCTCTTATCATAATGTAATGAGACACCTATGAAAAAGTATCTTGTTGCAGACGTTTATTTTACAATCTAACTTTTCTGTGGGAACACTCTGATGTTCTCATTTGTATTTTTGCTTGCATGATGTGCTGATTATTGAAGAGGATTAATATACAGGCGCATCAGTGACTCCTGAGTTTAATATTATTTTCAACGCGTATAGAATAGATTTAGAATAAAGCATAACACACTGACTAAAGACATAACCGTACACAAAACCCAGAAATGCTATGTTTTTCTTTTTCTGGAATAATCAGCTTAAAGTTTATCTGTGTCAGAGTACACTGTATCAGGTATTGGCCACGCAGGGAAAAGCAAGAGCCGGAAATACTCTTGGCCGAACTCTCAGAGTAACAGCTGGGTGAACAGTACACTGCCTGTACTGGCTTCATAACTTATTTCTGAGTTCTGGTGCTCATTATAACATTCAACCTGGTCGATGACCATATTATCATAATCCAACCATTTTAAATGTACTTCCTGATAAAGTAAATCGTCAGAATTCATACGAGTGTCTTTTGATGATAGTTTTGTTTTGCTTACACTGTGCTTTTCCACTCAATTACAGCTATATGCAACTATAATATATGTTTACTATATGCTCAGCTTTTTATGTACCGTTCTAAATTGTGAATAAAAACTTTACATTTAAGAAGCATAAATGCCATAAGCCTCTCTCTTATTCTGTTTTATCTTCTCCTACTAGGTTTACTGCAACATGGAACATGCCGGTGGGGGATGGACCATCATACAGTTAAGGAGCGATGGAACATTGGACTTCCGCAGAACCTGGAAGGAGTATAAGATGGTAGGTCTTATGGTGTGAAACAAATATAAAACAAATTAAAAAAAGATATTAGAAATTGGACCCAAGCTAAGTTTATTAATCTTTTGGCTGAATTTACCATTAAAATATAATTTTTGAACAAAGTAACCCAGCAGTGTAGTTCAACATGTACAAAGGATGTTGAAAGGACAACCGACTGGTTTGGTTTGGATTTAGTGGTGCCGATCGAAGCCTGGCATAACTCCCAGAAGTGACTGGCCTGGCACACAGAAAGAGACACATAGCAACTGCCATCTTGATTTGGTTCATCTAGAGGAGAAGATTTGCCTGTAGTATGGACAAGCCAGTTCTCACCCTTATAATCTTGTTATGTGTAATATCTTTTTTTTGTGAGAAAGTCTTAATGAAAAAGTCTTTATGGAAAAATTAATATAGGCTTTTGTTAGAAACCAACTTCTAAATTACTTGGTTTATTCTAAGAGTTACATTGGGTTTAATTAACATCATTACCCTCCCCATATAAGTTCTTTTCTGTTTAGTATTAGTTTGTCTAGTCTCGTCCAAACTTTATCTATAAAATGTAAATGTGTGTGTATTGCTACCCTTCTTGTTGGATTGCCTATTTGTATATTATTATTGTTTACTATACTTTACCTTACTACACCACTGACATTCATAAACCTTGCCCGGTCTTCTAGATATGATTTTGACTGTCCCTAGTGTTCTGGTTAAAATTTCAATTAAATTATAGTTTATCACAGTAGGCAATCGTTGAAAATTTAACTAGTCAATGCAACAAATAGCTTCGTAATGAAAATGTTTAAATTCTAGTGCTGTCAAACGATTAATAGTGATTAATTGCATCCAAAATAAAAGTTTTTGTTTATGTTAAATATGTATGTGTACATCGTGTATGTATTATGTACATATAAATACACACACCTACAGTATATATTTAGAAAATACGTTTATACATTTATATATTCATGTAATTTAGAAAAAAATAATTGTAGAAAAATAAAATGTGCGTGCTTGTTTGTTTCAGGGCTTTGGGAGTCTGACTGGAGAACACTGGTTAGGAAATGAGCTGGTGTACAAGCTGACCAATCAGAGGCAAAGCACTCTCAGACTGGAGCTGACGGACTGGGATGGAAAACTGGCATTCTCCCAATATGACAAGTTTTACCTTGGTAGTGAGAAACAAAACTACAGGTAGAGAGTTGGGAACATTTACTCAAATTTAAACTCATTGTTCTTTCCTCCCAGCATCGTTTGATGACATGATTTGTTGCTTTTCTATGCTGCTTTGCTAAACTCATCACACCCTCTCTTACCGTACATACAGAGAAACAAGAGCAAATAAATTGTTTCGTTCATTCATTTAATTTGACTTTAGTGCTATTATTCATTGTCAAAACATTGTCGCTTTCAGGCGGAAACCTCTTATGTCCAAATTTAGTCAATTTCATGTTTTTTCACAAATCGATGCTAGTAGTCAGTCCTCATGTGGTCTGTTATTTATTAACCAATCTAAAGTGATGAAAATAGCTTGAGAGCAAACCTCTTAAGTCTTGTAAGGTAGGTAGTGAGCAGATTAGGCTAATTTCCACCTATTAGACAACCTAATTAGATCATCGTTTTTTCTATTGCATCACTAATACCTCTTAAACCTTTAAAATGGAGTTTAGGAAGATGTATTTAACCACATTAGCTTAGGTTAACTATTGGAGACATTTCTCTTGTCAGAAGGCTCAATGCGATCCCCGACTTTGTTTGCGTGCAGATTTCCGCCTATTAGGCAGCCTAGTCAGCTTATCGTTTTATTTTAGTATTGCATCACCCATAGCGCTAATATTTAAAATAGAGTTTAGGAAGATGTATGTAACCACAATCAGCTTCGATTAGCTCATAAAGCCTTATCTCTTGTTAAAGGGCTCAACGCAGTATGTCCGTACAGATCTTATCAATGACAGCATAATCTCGTATCTCCCTGCTCCCAAGTCATAAATCTTGTATCTCTTATAAAACATGGCCCCAAGGTATTGCTACAAATACTACAGCTAAAACATTGCTTGTTTGTTTGATTTTTAAATAAAGTTAATACTTGTTCAAAACAATCACTTTAGCAAAGTTTGTACTATTTTCAGCTTATTTTGAAAATAAATTAATACATTTTTGTTCAATAAATATACTGACATTAAACATGTTAATATACACATTGTATGTAAAATATTTTAAAATACAGAAACAAAACAATTTCTATACTTATATATATATATATAACATTCTGAAAGTATTTAAGTAATCCAATAAAAATAAATATATATATTTACAGTATAACAACATATTATAATTTATTATATGATATGATTAAATCGTGTTTTTCGTTGTAAACATAGGCACATATCTCTAACATGGGCACCCAATAAAATATATGATATTTACCATCTGAATCTACCTATGTCATGTCAACAATTGGAAAAATCTGCCATGTATTAATTATAATGTTAATTACAGTGCGTTTTAGTCCTAACAGCAGAGGTGTTATCCCAAATACCATAGTCTTACATATTTTTTATATCATTATTTAAAACTGTTGCTTTAATTATTTTAAACAAAACTGAGAATTATGCAGAAGACCTTTGTCTCAAAGTACATTTATTAATTTAAGCGATTTCCATTTGCTGCAACATTTTAAAAAATATAAAATGTTGGATCAAGTAAGAACAGAATCAACTTTGCACTGCTGTGTGCGATCATGTCATAGATCAGACAAATATGCACATGCATCTTGAAATCTTTACATCTTTGCATCTTTACTGGTTTCAAATGAATATCAAAAAATATCAACCCATATTACAATTGTGCCCCTTTCTGCTGATAGGATATTTTCATGTTACTGTTTTGTAATATTTTATCTGCTTTCTGAGTTGGGCCTTGTCTAGCTCAGTCTGTGGAGCATTGCCTTATACGATGAGATGTGAGCATGTGTTCAAACCCTGAGAGCGTGCATGCTCAAAAACGTAAACGGGCTATAATACATGATTTTTGTAACGGGTATGTTGAGGTGTGGTCATTCATACAGCCAGTAAAAACTGTTTTAATTACCTTGAGATTTTTGTTAGAGAACAAGCTGTGAATTATATTAGTGAAATTATCATACAATTACAAAGCATAAAATATAACATCATTCAAGCATTAACCAAGCACTGATTGTTCATAATGCCTGGTGCATGAACTGATAATGAACTGAAACTTATTTGAAGTATATAGAAACAGTGTGCTGAATGTTTTGTACTTTCTTATTGGTGTGTTAGGTTGTTCCTGAAAAGCTACAGTGGTACGGCTGGCAGACAGAGCAGTTTGGTGATAAACGGGGCTGACTTTAGCACAAAAGACATGGATAATGACAACTGCATCTGCAACTGTGCACTCATGCTCACAGGCGGTAAGCAACTTGACAGCAGTGGAGCAGGGCAAAGATTATACTTTAATGTAACAAAACTTCGTTCCCTTTGACTGTAAAAGTACTGCTTTTAGCTGATGATCAATACTGACCTCATAATTCATTGTTCTCCTGAAGGCTGGTGGTTTGATGCCTGTGGCCCGTCAAACCTCAACGGCATCTACTACACCTCTGGACAAAATTCAGGCAAATTTGATGGCATTAAGTGGCACTACTTCAAAGGCCCCAACTACTCTTTACGCGCCACCACCATGATGATCCGCCCATTAGATTTTTGAGATAACGATCATCTGTCATCATATTGTCACACATTTTTCGGCAGTTAATTGGTTATACAGTATGCTGTTTAACTGGTTAAACATTTTGATCCGCTTTGTGTGGAAAATTCAATGTCAAACTGTCATAATTATGTTTCTAACCTTTTCCTTAATGTAATACATTGTGTACTTCAGATAGTCTGTTGTGTTGACGTCTGCTGAGGGCTTGACTTACTGGTGTCATCAGCTTTCAGGAAATGAATAAACTGGTTTGTAAAGTATATTTAGTTTCACTTTATTTTGATAGTCCACTATAGAGACTGTACTAACTATAAATTACTTTGCAACTACAAACTCTCATTAGAGTATTAGCAGACTGTTAGTTTAGTTATTTATGATTTAATTATGAGTTTTTAATCTATCAGTCAATCAATCACCTTTATTTATATATTGCTTCGAACAATACATATTGTGTCAAAGCACTGAACAGTATCAAATTTGGTATCATTAGTGTATAATGGCAAGATTAAACACTCAATTTTCAGCTGAAGGCATTTCATTATTGAGTGCAGAGATGTCGTGGTCTAGATCAGCTCAGTTTCAATACAATCTTTGTAAGATAATCTCTAGAAATTAACTGTCCCCCAACTAAGCAAGACAGAGGCGACAACAGCAAGGATCCAAAACTCCATCTGTGAAAAAATGGAGGAAAAAAAAAGAAACCAGGCTCATTCGGGGGCCAGTTCTCCTCTGGCCAGACAAAGCCATCTAGGTTCCTAGATCATCTAGGTGTTCTGGTCGCTGTTGACGTTCATGGGTGTTCATGTTCATTTCATCCAGCCTGCAGTTAATAGACAGACCCCAACATTGGCCAGTCACAGCACTGCATGTGAGTTCTATTGACATCTAAATACAGTATTTATCATTAGCTAAGCATGAGTTTCTCATGATTTCATCATTTGTGCGGCCCCTCAACTAAAATGGTGATTTGTTCCTTTTACTGATAAAAGGTGTATTATTAATGATGGCATAACTATTAACACAAAAGTTTAAGCTTCTGCCCACAATGCACTTCGATCTTAACTTTGTGGTTTATTCTTAAATAGTAACCCAGGTAAATGAGAAGGAATTCAGTACAAATATCATGAACTTTTAAGACCTTTATCTGAAAAACTTAATAATACCATAAAGCTGTTTAGTTCATATAAATATCTAGTGAGGATCCATCATCTTTGTTCTTTAAGATAGCTGAACTGTAGGCTCCAACAGGAAAACTGGTGACGAATGTCCTTTAATAAACTACCAAGTAATCCTTCCTTATGCCTGTTTCTAGGCATGTAGGCCCATTCATTAAATACCCAATGATTGATTTGTATGTTAACCATGCCCTCTCCAAGTGCTGAGTGTGAGCTCCACTAACAGTACTAAAAATATTTGTAGCCCAAGTACATATGCTCTTCACTCAATATTACGGCTTAATGTCACAGGTTGCACATGGCTACATTTTTGTCAATTTTTTTTTTTTCATTTAAAAATAGATTTAAATGCATAAAAAACATAACATATTCAGTAGGTACCTCTCCCACATCTTTGACTTTTTTTAAAAAGATTAATTATTAATGAATTTTTATTTTATAGCAAGAGGTGCAACCATAAACAAACTATAGTTTTGAGACTTTTATATTGACATCCATTTAAAGGTAGGCCATTACATCATAAACCAAATTGTCAATGACCCATATAAGCAACAAGAAAAGAAAAAATGATTGGCTGGTATGTAGTTAATAAATTTGAATATCATGTGATATGATCTTAGAAAAACTTAAAAAAGTGTTTATTTTTATTACAAATTTCATAGTAACCTTTAGGAAGCTAGCATGTTTTGTGACTAATTCCGTGCTTGTAAATTTTGACTGAATTTGAAAATAAAATATAAAGTGTTTTCTATTACAGATGTATGTCTCAGATTTGCACATTTTTGTGCATTTATATTAAATTAAAGATAATAATTATTATTATTATTCATTTAACATAATTAATTCATTTTTACTCTCCAGTCAAGCACAAACTCCAGATGTAATGTTTTACCGTAAGAAACATTTTTTAGCATTTCATCTCAGAACCTGAGCCAGCAACCTTACAATACTCTAAATTAACCCTTTGCAAATATCCCCCCACTTTAAATGCAGCTGATCCTGGCTGGGGTTAAATGCACTTGCATTTTCGAATACTTTTATACGGAACTGATGTACACACTAGTGGTGCAATGGATCACAAAGCGCACAGTTCAGATCATACTATGGACTTTGAATCACAGATTGGATAATTTTTCGGATTAGCAAAAAAAAAAACATTTACTTTTCATTTATTACTAAAAAGCTTACTTTACGGATTTGTACACCCCAGCAGAATGAGTTTAACTACTAAAGTCAGTAATACAATACAGCATAGATGAACAGCCTACAACATGAAATTATAGGCTATATAAAGACAGTAGTATTCACAGTGGCATAAATTTAATAATTGAGTGTAAAACAACATAACGCTTACTGCATACGTTAAATACAGATTAATCTTTGTTAGAATGCGCAAATCGATGGCAAATCATCTGAATGGTCTGAAATTGCATGAATGTGTAAATTGGTAAGGCAAAACATGTGCAAATGATAAGTTCAACCATCATAGACTTTAAGTAAACACTTAATCCGTGACTTGCATGCGTGCCAAACATTGTGACTGGTCTATATGAATCATGGATAGTCTACGATTTGTTGCACCCCTAGTACACACAGTCAGTTGTGTTCTCAGAGCAGGACAAAACATCTAATAAATCAAAATAGATCTGTGCATTTGTCTGAATACAGCCTGTTAAAGCTGTCACTGTCAAAAGCTATCAAAGCTGTTACTGATCTTATCAGTAATAATCAAATGGCAATAATGTTGTAAAAAGACAAACTATTGTCTGTAAACATTCAGATATTTAAAGAACACTTATTTTAAATAAGTAATTGTTTTAAAAAGTTGTTTTTGGATCATTTTTACCAAAAAAAGTTACAGACTGTAGCTTTAATATGTAAAGAATGGAGGTATTTGCGCACCCCTAATACACAATATTTTTCAAGTTAAGTCCACCAACATAGACTCTACTCTCCTGTCTGGTTTGTTTGTTGGACAGAAATAGCAGATTTTACATGTTTTAATTGCTCAGATCACCTTTAATCAAACTAGCGGCGAAGTGTAGTTAATGTCATATGCTGCACTTTTCACTTAATTATGATTTTTAATTATATAAAATGTTTGTGCCATTTGGAGCAACTACTGATCATGTGGTGTGGCCAATATTAGCAATAACTGTATTAAATATTAAATATGCTTAAGTGAATGGTATTTTAAAAACATTTGTATCAGTTTTATGCAATTTACATAAGAAAACACATCTATGAATAAATTAACTACGTTTATGAAGGCAACTCTGAAATTATAGAGCAAAACATCTACATAAAACTGTTAAGCATGTTAAGTAAATTCAAATCTAAACACACTGAAGCTCATTATACTCAATCAGACTTCCTTTCTATGTACAATCTCTAATCCATTTAAACTCATTGAAACTTAAAATCTGTCTGTCTGTCTATCTATCTATCTATGACTATTAATACTATTTCAGACTGAAAACTACAAAACTTTAAACTTTTTAAAATGTGTAAACATAAACTTAAAACTCATTTAACTTAAACTTATTAAACTTTCTGCCCCAGCTTTCTCAAGCCAACTTAAAGCTTCTCTCAACAACCTTTTATCTTATAAATAGTCTTTTGTGTTTATGGAACTCTCTACTGAGGGCTTGAATTACTGGTGTCATCAGCTTTCAGGAAATTCATGAACTGGTTTCTAAAATATATTAGGTTACGCTTTAATTTGATAGTCCACTTTGCTAACACTTTATTTTGATGCTTCTAGACATTCAGCTGATTATAATAACGTTGCAAGTACATGTCAGCTTATTCTACTAGACCTAAACCAAAACCCAGCAGTCTACATACACTCTGTAGTGAGAATTAGTTGACATTTAGTTGCAAAGTTGCTTATAGCTAGTAGAATGTCTAAAGGGGGCCTATTGAAGTAAAGTAACTTAAAAGATTACCTTATGAAAATAGAGTCAACCAAATCGGTCAAATTCATACAGTTCTATGTCAGAATTGTAAAATAGTTTATAGTAACCTAACTATCAAGATAGTATGTCTAAGGTTGGCCTAATTACAGGCTGGACTTCACACAATAGAGGATTTTTGAGACAACCAGGGTGTTTTGGCTCACCCTTAACTTAACCATTGACCATTTTTTACTTACTATGGAAGTCAGTGGTAACCTAAAACAGCCCGGTTACAAACTTTCTTCAAAATTTTCCTTTGTGTTCAGCAGAACAAAGATATTCATACAGATTAGAAACTACTCAAGGGTGAGTAAAAGAATTTTTCTTTTTGAGTGAACTATTCCCTTAATACTATTATTAATGTGATTTCCCCACCTCTGGTCTAACATACATAACATAACTGTCACATCTCTGGACTTTGTTATTGTTTTGTTTTTTTGTCTTGTGCCACGTGCTATCTGTTCCCTACCTTCCCTTCGTGTTTAATTGTGTAATTGTCTTCAGCTGTGTCTCGTTAGTTTGGTCAATTTCCTTGTGTATTTAAGTCCTGTGTCTTTGTATTCCGGTTGTCGGATCGTCAATGTCAATACAATGTTACTCAATGTCTTTAGCCGATGTCCAGAAGTGATTTTTGTTCGGCCTACCTGCCTTTTGTATATTTATTTTGACAGTTTGGATTAAATCTTTTTAAGTGCATTTCGAGTCTCGAGCGTTCCCTCTCCCGAGAAACCGCGAAACGTGACAATAACCCCCTATAGCATACATGAATCACATTGTTGCAGATACAGGTGGAGCCGGGGAAGGTGGAGGGTTCTTTCTTCATTTCTAACATTATGCAACACACTACTCATAATACATCAAAATAGATAGTTCTCTTAGCAATACTATTAATACCCTCCTGCTGTATCTCATTGAAATGACTGCTATATGCTTTATACTGTTTAACTGCTTATGGTTGCTCATTTTTAATTCATTTAGGCAAACCACAAAAATATACACAGGGATGTGGATTTTAAAGAGCATTCACTTATCTTAGATATTGAATTCAGCTGTTCTGAGCATGTTCCAAAAACTGCTACAACAAACACTAGTTATATAGTCGTAGTTAAGCAGAGAGCGTTAAGAAAACCAATCAGCTCTGCCATCATTGTCTACAGAAACACAGCAGAGAACCAATCAGCTCTGCCATGTGATAATGATTAGTCATTAGGTCAGTGATCTGAGTTAGATAGATTACGGACTGCAGCACCATCTGCAGCATTGGTCTCAGGAGACGCATGATCAATGAGACCAATGAGACCAATAGCATTATATGCTCTGCAAATCCTTCCAGCTCCAGATCCAGCTCCCATTTTAGAAATCACCTGCTTTAGAAGTTTCTAGTGATCCTAAAGACCTATCAACAAATTCTCATTAGATAGATCAGCAGGAGATTCTGCATGTTTGATTAGGAAACAAAGATGTGAGAATTACTGTAGTAGAGCTAAATTGATGAGCTGTAAAACCCATCAAAATAAAGTGTTAGACATTATTAAGGAAGACAGTCTACGACTCTAATGACTGCTAGTTGTCATGTAGTTGCAAAGTTACTTACTGTTAGTAGAATGTATACTAGAATAAAGTGTTGCCAAGGAAACATTTACAGTCCCGATACATACATTACAAAGCAATGCATCTTTACTTGTACTTAAATTAATAGGGTAAGTCAAATATCAGATAAATAAAATTAAACAATAATGATAAAATAAAAATCCAAAATTCTGTATTTATATTTTTCATGAACACCAGATATAGTAATGGTGTTTTCAATAAAGGGCCTGATCAATTTAATACAATAAAATACAAAAATTCCTTGCATTGTTCAACATAAATTTGATAAAAACTAATGTTGTGTTGTATAATCATGTAACCCCCTTATTTCTATTGTTTTTATTTGGTCTCTTGCTTTTATTTATTTGTATATATCCTTGTAAGCATTCTTTGCATTTGGGCCAAAACTTATTATGTGTTCCAAAATATTCCATCTGAGGTGGAGACAGAAACATGAGAATGGTTTGTCCTAATGAAGAGGCTTGACTATCAGCAGCATATAAATTCAAGTAGGTTTTGTCAGCAAACCACTTATCAACTTGTCAACAAATCAACTTATCGACCACTTTGAGTATCACAGCAGGTAATGACTTTATGTTGCCAACTTTTCATGATTGCATTTTTTTATCTTCATGTTTTTACGTGAAAGTATATGAAAACTTTGATCACAATTAAATATTTTCAGTCAACATGCAGTTAGGTTTCGTGGGTGAATGTCTAATCTATTTTGTTTCTCTTAGATTACTGGTGTGTGCTGCACATTGTGGCCCCAAAAAAAAAAAATGTTTTGTCTTATTCTGGTTCTCTCTGGAGTTTGTGCAGTGGGCATGGCTGCGCGTGAGTATTGCTCACCACACAAGATTTTGCGAAATGTTTGCATTGTGGTGCATCAATAAATGGCTGTTGGAAAATTTAAATCACTAGAAATTCTTCAACATGCAAAATGATTCATCTTAATACCTGACATTTTGATGCGTGGTTAAATACAATTTGAGATAACTTTTTTCTTTGTTTAAATTTCTTTAAAGGGGTCATATGAAGCGATTTCAAATTTGCCTTTCTCTTTGGAGTGTTACAAGTTGTTACAAACGCTAAAGTATCAAAACCAAAGAGATATTCTTTATAAAAGTTATGACTTGTCCCCCTAAAATGGCTTTAAACACATCACAAAGTGAGGAGATGTTTTCATAACACCTCTCAGATGTATATGCAAAGAATTTGAACCTGGGAGCAACCTATGCTAGCTGTGCACAGACATGGTGTTATGTTTATTATGCACGATGCAACACGACATCTAAAAAGACAGTATTTAGTTATGATAATCAGTATAATGTCTCCAATGGATGCAACAAATGCCTCGTTTGTAACTTGTTTTTCTGTTGTTGTCATAGCACTGGGACGCGGCATCATGTTATGATAGGGAAATAATTTTTGCGCCAAACGGCTGAGATATTTGGCCAATCATAGTGCACTGGATAGCTGGCCAATCAGAGCATAACTCGCTTTTTTAGAACAATGAGCTTTGAACAAATCAATCTCTTTTGGAGGTCAGGGCTTAGAGGAAATACAATACTGTACAATATGTGGAAACTTAACCCCACTTAAACACATTGCTTTACACCAAATACACAAAATAATGTCCTTTTTAGCAACATTAGCAACCCCTTTAAATTTACTAATGAATTTTTTTTTAAGATTGACTCACAGCATATTTATGTCCACTTTCAGCTTTACAAGATTACTACTCATACTCCATGGCTGTTGGGGATGGTAGTGGAACTGAATATACCACTGCATCTGATGGTCGCATCACAGGTATCAGAATCTGGGAAAACAGTAACGCGTACATTCGCGGGTAAGCAACGCACCAATGATCATCCATCTAGACCAAAAATGTGAATTTGATACGCCTTAAATCATACTTGTGGCTTGATCTTTAAAGTATCATGTTTTTTGATTCTTCTGCTTATTATTCTGTGACCATCTTTTTAAACACTTTCATCAAATATCTGTTCAGAATCCAGCTGCGTTATGATGCTGACTGGACAACAGCGGTTTGTACAAGCAATGGCAATCCAATGGAGATGACACTTCGTAACAATGAATCCATCGTTCAGGTTTCTGGAAAATATTACAGTGGCTACATCTATGAGATTATGTTTGTCACTAGTCGAGGCCGCTCTTTAAAAGTGGGGCAGCCTTACGGAAGCTCATTTAATTTCTATCCGACCAATGTTGGAAGTGAGCTACGTTTTCTCAGTGGTCGACAGAATGGAAATGGCATCACCTCCATTGGGGCTCACTGGGCTCTCTACTAACACCAGTGACAACAGTGTAACAGTTTAAGATTAGTTTAGTTCAAGCCACTTTACCTTCTCTTTTTGCCAATATGAAATCAGTTTGATCTCTTTTCATTTTTATAGTCCAGCTTTTTGTGATCACTTAAACAAATGATAAGGGTTTTTTTTTAGTTTGATTGTTTTACCCTATTTTATGTTTTAAACTTACAGCATGAACATGTACTGTATGATCAACGTTATTTGTCTTAATGACAAATAATGGCAAATGACACTTATGTATGGGTTAACTTTTAATAAGATCAGTTGTTAACGATTTTCAATTGTTACGTGAAGACCACATTAAAAACCTGGAAATAATTCACCCTGCTTTCATCATTTATTTCTTCTCAAATGCCTTATTAGTCCAGGTGATATGTGCAAGGTTTGAGGTGATATGTTCACTTTTTCATAAAGGCGTTGAACCCTGAACATTTTCAGAAAATGAAACAATTGCAAATATACCATGGCGGTCATTTCACTTTCTGCCATAACCAAATTATGTATTTTGTGTCTCCAAAGTCAAACATGATACAGAAAAGGCCATACCTCTATATTTTGATAAGTCAAGGATTACAATTACACCACTGAGTTGCAAACAGCCTCCATAGCCATGACAGGGCAGGACTAGGAGTTACAAATGGCCTCCATAGACGATCTCTAAGAGAGGGATAATGCTAACAACGCTCTGGTTCACAGGCCCTAGAGTAGCAGGCATGGCATTAGCAGAGTCTAGTTTTGTAGACAAGAAGTGATCAACCTTTGACTTTGCAGACATGACATAAGTAAACTTTGATTTAACATTCTTGACAAGAACAGACATTGGATGATCAGCGGAGAAGTGGAGAGACTCCTGATGATCCATTGTGACTTGACTTGATTCATGACAATCAGTAATGAATAGATTTGACAAATGAATTGCAGATCAATCAGTCAATAATTTTGATTTTGATTTAAAACAATATGATATGAAATTAGTATGAGTGCATAATGAATGCTATGGGTATAAGAATGTTTAGACCATGTTTATTATTAATACTATATTCGCAGTTATATTTTATAAATATATTTCTATGGATGTTAAACTTCCTAAACAATAATTTGTTTCTGGGATATAAAGTCCTTTTTACCATAATACAAAGCATGCATGAGTTTATGACTACAAAATGTATAGGCTACATAATACTGATATTAACATGCTCACAGATTATTTTCACATAATTTTAAAATAAATATTCTATCATAGAATACAGATTAATCAAACGTCCTATGCAGGACTATTCAGTATGAGTTTTATATAATGTTTTCCCAAAACTTACAAACTACGCATAATATTTTTTCCTAAAAATGCAGATATGTACATTCACATGGCACAATTTCTAAGCGGCTCAAATTTGTTAATACAAGTTAAGTGTGCGTTCTCTCATTGGTCATTAGTCAAAGATGTATAGTTTATTTTACAGGATGCCACTAAGCTGTCATGACTGTCATATGTCAGGATTAAATGACAACAGCTTAGCAGGCTTATTGTTTTTTTTCATTCTATGAAGAAGAACAATAAGACGGCATTATAAAAATTGACGTGTTCACCCACAGAAAATCACTGTTTATTTTGAGGTATTAGCAAAACAAAAAAGCTAATGCTTTTCATAGAATTCAACCACCCTTGATAGACTGTGATATAGCCTGGTTCATTGGTCTGTGGATCAGATTGCTTTCTCGCTACAGCCAAACTGCTCTAGAGTTTGTTTGCAATCGAGCAGGCAATCTCGAATTGATTGTTCGGTGCTGCATGAACTAACATGTTGAGAAGCCCTCCAAAACGGGCAGGGCCTCTGACTATATAAGCAGGTGCTTCACCACAGGATTCAGATTACTTCTCCTTCAGACCACCACTGAACTCTGCTTGTCGTTGATCATGCCTCAGAAGTGGATTGCGACTGCTGCCTACCTGCTTTAGGAAGATGTTTGCCATATGGAAAAAAAAGAGCTGATTTTTTCAAATGCTGGGCCACTACTGCAGCAGGTGCAGATCCCTTCTGCATGCTGACGACAGCCACCATGAGTCGGTTGCCTGTCTGGGTAAATCAGAATCAGAAGCCGCACTCGTCTATGCCCTCATGCCTGCACTGTGAGAACATGAGCCTCGCCTCTCTGTGCTCTCAGATCACTTACTTTTCAGAGTGATTCTGCTACTCGTGGAGTACAGCACCAGGATGAGAGTGAGCTTATGTCGGCTCAACCCCCATGTACCTCACGCTCTCCACCCAGAAAGGAATCTCCCATCCTCTTAATTAATATGGCTGTGGGTGATATGTGAGTGTACCTGTATTGATGAGTGATAGAAAACAAGTATGTTACTTTGGTTCCCATGTATTGACTGTGTTGCCAGGTGTAGCGAAAACATAAGTAAGTGCAGAAGCGCTGTGTGAACATGATTTAGCTGTAGTTCTAGACTAAATAGTGAACATGCATTTACTTATCTCACCTGCACTAAAAACACATTCAGTATTCTTCAAAAAAACAGTCTGATACAAACTCAGAATATTATGTAAACCTAAAATAAATATGTTAAATAAGACAAATATAATTTATGTATTTAATCACATTTTATCAACCAATGTCTTTGCTACTGACTTTCGATGATCCAGTTCAACCATACTAATAAACAGAAATGGCACACTTATGTTTACTTTTTGTTACTGCTGAATGGTGTTGAACTTTCTTCTGTGTCATATTCTTCATGCGGTTTGTTTGGGCTGCACCCTCTAATGTACACTGTGAATAAAAACACTATCGAAGACATCAGTGATAAGCACTTACATCTAGTGATTGAAAATTTGCCCAATGCCACTTTCAATGTGTCTCTTACCAACCATCTAAAAGCTCTTCCAGGAAGTTTTGAGGAAGAAAATGAATTTGGTGGCTTACCCATTATAACTTAGACAGTAAGTAAGTGCTTATGGGACCACTTTGTCCACAGTTCTTACACCAAATAAATGAGGCTGGGACACACCAAGCCGATGGTCGGCCGTTGGCTCTCGTCGGGCCGATGGCGAGCGACAGTTGAGCTAGTCATTTTGGTGTTATCCCTTTGTTGGCTCTCACTGAATCTCGTCCTGCCCACATCGACATGACTCAGCATGTTGAATCGCCGCCATCAGGGACGTCGAGGAAAGTGAAAATGCAAATATTCACCAATTAGTGACAGAGAATTCAAGCAAAAGTGATAAAAACGAGTAATAAATGAAGACTTTTGTAATGCTAAGTGATCTTACCCAAGCATTCCAATATAAGATTATTATCATAACAACGTGAGCTGCTTAATCTTAAATTGCTTAAGTTTCTGATTTTGAGCTGAACTTGTTCTCTTACCTGTGAAAAAGAGTTACTAGAAAATCCTGAATAGGTATGATCAACATATCACACACACACACATACACACACAAACACACACCACATTTGTAGGAACTTTGTAATCTAATTACGTAATTAATTGAGTGGACCTTATACCAGATTATGCTAGTTTAATGAATTTAAGTTGAAGTTTTATGGGTTTACAGTTTGAAAATATATATTTTTTATATAGTATATTAATATACTTTTACATTACATATATATAAAAATGGATGTGGCATGAGCTCCACTGTGTTCTATCCCTGTGCATCAGCTGAGGGCACTGTTGTTCCAGTTTTGCCTTTAAATCAATCAGATTATCTTATTCGGTCAGCTCATTGTTAACATCAGAAAAATGTGTGCTTTTTATTCACTTTATGTATTTTCCAGTGGTGCATGGTTTGTTATGATGGGCAATAGATACAACCGTTTGTAGAGTTTCCCCTCTACCTTTGTCGGGTTTTACAGCCTAGACATTGGTATGACCCCAGGGCGGTATGGGCATCTTGTTGTTTTCGGATGCAGTTCGAATTCCGAAAAGGAATGGCTCCAGGTTATGAATATAACTATGGTTCCTTGAGGGAACGAGACACTGTGTCCTGTAGCTATACTTCCGGCACTTCACAGTAAATTTAGCAGCCTATTCATGAACATATGTACGTTTGCTATTTCTAAATAATTCAAGCAGCATCGAGCATCTGTCAACCCAGTAAAATACATTTTCACTTAGTAATTCTAATTAAATAATTTTATAAAATAATCAGACTTCAGACATTCTGTTTTTAGTTGGATTTCGGGACATGCTTCAAATGGACATTTGTAAAGCGATACTTTTCGAGGCCCAAGTTAAGAAAATAAAATGATACTTAAATGTATTTTAAACGTGTATATTGTATATTATGTAATGTATATTATCCAATAAGTATTAAGAAAACACAAAGATCACTGACATCAATTTGATGACTAAACTTTGACATTAATTTGTTGTAAACTGAATGTCAAAAACACACTGGCCTGCATATACACTAAACCATTTTCAGAGTATTAACTTCATATTTTTACCCAGTTACCACATGAAGAAACTGCTGTCCAAACTGACCTTAATATGAAGTTACTACAAGACCTACCATTTGACATTAAATTGAATCTGTTGATTTCAAGATTTTAAATTTCTTTTAAATACCAAACCTATTCAGTTCAGTGATTCAGTTAGTCCGGTCTCGTCTATGTATTTTATGCATGCTACCCTTTTTGTTAGATTACCTTTCTATGGAATAATGAAGGACTTAACCTCAACCTAACCGACGATCGCCTCTGAGCCAGCCAGACGCATGACGTCAGACCCTGTGCGACAGCCAGGAACAGAGCTCACCACGGTGGGCGCCTTCAAGAGTGCCAGAGCCCCAGTGCCCGCTCCTCAATAGCCCCCTCCAGTGCCCTCTTCTCGAAAGCGCCCTCCAGTGCCGCTTCTCAAGAGCTCACTCCAAGTTCAGCCCAAAGGAGACTCACAAATGCCCGTCCTCCCACCCGTTCCTGTCTCCCCCAACGCTCGCTCCAGTCAGCCCCACTGCTCACCCTCACCCTGTGTGCTGGATTCGCCACGGCTCTGGCAGTCTCCATCAGCATTGTAGCTGAAAAATTCCTTCGTCCCTGCCTCCTGCCTCTGAATCTTGGACAGAAGTTTCATTCAGTTCAGTGTTTTTTTGTCTGGCCTATGTATGTATGCATGTTGCACTCCTTGTTGGATTACCTTTCTGTGAATTATTAAAAAAACGTGTATTTTTATCATGGTGAGTTTATTCCCTGCATCTCACTGTGACAAAAT
Organism: Puntigrus tetrazona; assembly: GCF_018831695.1. Lineage (NCBI taxonomy): Eukaryota > Metazoa > Chordata > Actinopteri > Cypriniformes > Cyprinidae > Puntigrus > Puntigrus tetrazona. The sequence goes on from NC_056714.1 coordinate 9,268,204, forward strand.
TTTTGGGGTAAAAAATGGGGTACGTTTATGTGTGGAGTTGGTGTAGGGTGATAGACAATACAGTTTGTACAGTAAAACCATTACGCCTATGGAGAGTCCATAAACCACAAAAACCAACATATGTGTGTGTGTGTGTATATGTATAACTTCACTTTTTCCACATTAAATAATTATTTTATTAAAAATTCTACAAACAATACCCCATAATGACAATATAAAATTTTGTTTTAAATATTAACAGATATATATATATATATATATATATACACACACACATTTTTTTCTTCATGTACATTTTATATTTCACAGCCTTTTCTCAATACTTTTTGAAGCACCTTTAGCACCAATTACAGCATTCAAATCTTTTTGGGTATGATGTAACAGGCTTTGATCATCATCATTCAGCAATTATCTGCAATTTTCATGCTAGCCTCTTAACCTCTCAAGTTCTGTCAGGTTGGATGTGGGCAGATGCACATTTTCAGGTTTCTCCAAAAATATGTAATTGCTTTCAATCCTAGGCTGTGGCTGGGCCACTCAAGGACATTCACAGAGTTGTCTATAAGCCACTTTTGCTTGGCACTTGATGGATGGTGAACCTTAATAAAAAATATAGATACATAAAATTATTAATTTTATGTGGTTATGTGCAAAATATATAGAAAGTTGAAGGAAATAATTAATATTCTATTTTACGGGCAAGATTTTATCTATTGTTCAGTTGGAACATAGTTTAAGGGGAAAACCTGTTCTTTTGGTGCTCAGTGATGATTTGTGTGTTGGAACAGAAGCAATGCACTTGTATTGAAGGCCAAATTTCACAGGCTAATTCATGTGATCCACGTTCCAATTTTCATCTTTTTATGATTAAAAAACAAATACCTTGTTGTGAACCTAGGTGTCTTAGTAACATACAATAGTACTTTCAATATCCTCTCTAAGTGTGCGATTATAAATAATTTCTTTGTCAGATGAATATGTATCAAAATAAATTTTAAAAGAAAGATGCATCACTCAGGCGTATTATTTTTCAGCTTACACTATGAACAACAAAAGGACATATAATGCTAACAACTAAGATGTGTATTGGCAGTGGGTGTACGCAACCACCCTATAATGATAAAAATCCACACAGTGTGTTACTAAAATCTTTACCTCTTTCTAGGGTAACCATAAGAGCCATTTTTCCCAAATGCATCCTGGTCGGGATTTCTATATTACCTAAAATATCTAGGTTTTGGCTTTGTTGCAGACCAATTGGTGTATGACATCGGTTTTCAAAACGCTCTCGAGGTACTTTGAATCAAAGCAAAACAGAAATGCAAGGACACGTCCAGAAAAAAATGGCATGTATGGTCTGCCTCTTTTTTTAAATCAAGCTGATCTCCAAAGCCTGACTGACATCTATGCCCAGACTACATGATTTTAGCCCGATTTTGATCTGCTTGAATCATGGGGATTCATAAATGACATTGGGTGCTGGGATGTTTCATCTCGTCTAGTGTGTCATAGTGCACTTAACGTCTGCAACACCTCACGACCTCAACCCAGAGAGCATGTTTAATTTTTTTTTCCTTCGCAAGTTCCTTCACATCTGTGACACTGGCTAACAAGAGCATAGAAATTCATGGTGATGAAAGCCAGCAGTGTTGTCTTCTCAAGTTGGACAAAAACAGGTTACTTTTTAATTGCTTTCGCTTTAATTGTCTGAAAGTGACTCATTTGTGTGAATGTGCATAAACATATGTGAATAAATATGTGAATAAACAATATTTTAAACGTACATCCCTTAAATATAGATGACATAAGGAAAACACTGAGGGTTTAAGACACTGCATTCAATTCTTTAGACTGTAAAATATAGATTTAAAATTCAATATTTACAGTATGTAATGCAAATACTTTATAAGTACCTGTAACTAAATTACGTAAAAATCATCAGTAATCCTTTACTTTACTTTTTTAGTGGATAAGTAACTTAAAGTAATGCAATGATCCTGGATGAAGGGTCATTGTACAAAGTAAAGGAGATCCTGGATTATCTTGAATACCCGGTAGACTGTCCCCAGAAAGTACATACTGGAGCCCATCCTGGAGTTTCACGCTGCTCGTTCTGATTGCTGAAGGGAACGGTACTGTAACAGAACGGCCAGATGGTCACCTGAGTTCTGAGTACCTGTCGCTCAGCAAATCAGTCATGAAGTCACTTAAGAGCACACACCTCGGCTACAGTATTTGTCTGGTCTCATACTCAGAAGTGAACTCTGCTCTGCAAAAGGACTTTACTTACCTGTGTGACCTCTTGTGTTCCTCCTAGTTCTCCAAGTGTCTCGAGACCCTCTCTCTATCCAGTCGAGTTACTCCTGCGATTCCTCACTGGTCTGTGTATCTCCAGCAATCCTCTGGGCTCCTCTGATTCGTTCCTGAAAGACCAAGATTAGCATTACCCATCAGACATTCCTGGTGATACTCACCCATTTCAACTCCAGTCTTCATTTCTCAAGAACTCATCTGTAACAAAAGAACTGATTACATTTCACTTGCCTTCTGTTCTAAAGATGTGATAAAGATTTTTGAACAGCACTTGAGACACTTGAAGTTAATAGAACAAAACATTTTTTCGCATGTTATCAATCTAAGACTTTGAGAAAATACACTAGTTCCTGTAATGTCTTTGGGCCCATTACTTTTAACATATATATATATATATATATATATATATATATATATATATATATATATATATATATATATATATATATTGTGACGGAGGAGCCAGCGACAGACACAGTGGGCGTGGCGTCAGGCCTCGGAGAGGCTTTTTTTATTAACAAAAATAGTACAAAATAAAGTGTCCAAGGGAAAAGTGTCCAAATAAAAGGGGGAAACTGGTGCCCTCGTTGTGCTTCTGGGATTGTGGAAGGTCAGGTAGTGTTCCCAGGGGCAGGGTCCAGGTAAGGGGCGGAGTCCGGCGGTCGCACACGCTCCCCTCTCCTGTTCGGGGGCGCGAGGGGCGGCGGCTTCTTCCGCGGCATCTCCGTCGCTTCTTTCCTCCGGTCGTCAGAGATTTAGGGGATTTAACGGCTCGGCATCCTGGCCCGTCAGCCGTATCCGGGTGCAGTCGTCGCCTGGACTGTACGGGTCCCACGACGCGCTTCTCTAGCGGCGGGGCGAGCTCCTTCACGCACCCTTCCTGGACCCACGAGGACACCAGCGTGCATGCACGGGGGAAGAGACCGGTCTCCCGAGGAGAGGCGCGCAGGGCATTTAACGGCGGCGGTGACAAGGCTAAATCCCCTTCAGGTGTGCCTCGTCACACGCCGCCAGACCTGGCCAATACCACGCCCTCCTCTCGAACACACCCACTCCCGTCGGGAGCCTGGTGAAGGGCGGCGAATAAAGGACGGGGTGATGGTGACAATAAAGAGGAGGGGCAGCCGACTCGTCACATTCCCTCCCCAAGCGTCAACCCCGTCAGGCGGTCGCGCCACGCAGGAGTGCTACCTTCCTCAACCAGGCTCCAGCAGTCGGAGTGGGCGGGGCAGGATTCCTCTCGGGCAACTCCTCTCTCGCACCGGGACAGAGAAACCGGGAATTAGTCGGAATGCTCAACCAGCCACCGGGTAAATGACAATAAGCAAGCGTCACTTACCCTTCCTGGTGGCTGGGAGCGAAGTCTCCGTTGTTCCTCCGTCCCGGCATGGGTACCAGCGAGAGGGATGACGTCATCAGATGTCGCCCAACTGTGCCGTCTAAGCTCCGCCTTGCCCGCATTCTCCACCACTGTGACGGGAGGAGCCAGCGACAGACACAGTGGGCGTGGCGTCAGGCCTCGGAGAGGCTTTTTTTTTTTATTAACAAAAATAGTACAAAATAAAGTGTCCAAGGGAAAAGTGTCCAAATAAAAGGGGAAACTGGTGCCTCGTTGTGCTTCTGGGATTGTGGAAGGTCAGGTAGTGTTCCAGGGGGGCAGGGTCCAGGTAAGGGGCGGAGTCCGGCGGTCGCACGCGCTCCCCTCTCCTGTTCGGGGGCGCGAGGGGCGGCGGCTTCTTCCGCGGCATCTCCGTCGCTTCTTTCCTCCGGTCGTCAGAGATTTAGGGGATTTAACGGCTCGGCATCCTGGCCCGTCAGCCGTATCCGGGTGCAGTCGTCGCCTGGACTGTACGGGGTCCCACGACGCGCTTGTCTAGCGGCGGGACGAGCTCCTTCACGCACCCTTCCTGGACCCACGAGGACACCAGCGTGCATGCACGGGGGAAGAGACCGGTCTCCCGAGGAGAGGCGCGCAGGGCATTTAACGGCGGCGGTGACAAGGCTAAATCCCCTTCAGGTGTGCCTCGTCACACGCCGCCAGACCTGGCCAATACCACGCCCCTCCTCTCGAACACACCCACTCCCGTCGGAGCCTGGTGAAGGGCGGCGAATAAAGGACGGGGTGATGGTGACAATAAAGAGGAGGGGCAGCCGACTCGTCACAATATATATATATATATATATATATAAAATAAAAATGTGTCCATGGAAAAATATGATGATAATGATTTCTGTTTATACTTGCATATTACTTTTTATTTTTAAGTTTTAAATCCCATTTTATCTCCAGAAAATGTTTTAGAAAATGCTTATCATAAAATATAATACATACATACATAGCGTTTATTTATTTATTTTTTGTTTAGACAAATGTATACTTAATAATAGAGACATAATCTAAAACACACAATTTTTTTGACCATGAACACAAACAAAAGGACATCTTCTGAGGTATTGTTTGAAATGGCACAGTTGGTTCTTTCTAATAATTACTTTAGATTTTTTCAAATGTAACATAAATGTACCATAAAAGTATATAACAGTAATCCATTTCCAACCAACATTTTTTTTAGTGATCTTACAATGATGATAAAATATCTTTGTGATTTTCAGGGTTAGTGAAAAAGAAAAAAATTTTTTAAGAGTATATGAATTCTGTACGCACCAATATACAATTCATTTGGTTTCAATAGATAATGGAACACTGTCCAATTCCCTTTATAAAATCTGGAGTAGCTAGACACTTTAAGGATGCAAATCAACCTGCACATACTCTAGTTAATTGTGGAATTGAGTAAATGAATCCACAGGGACTCCAACACTGATCAAAGACTTACAATGTGACTTACAAGCCTTTGGAATTTTCAAGTTAAAACTGAGCAACCTTTTGGTCCTAATGAAACTTTAAATCTTTCTTTAAAGGCTTTTTCTGTCCATCACATTTTTTTTTCTATTACTATGTTGCTGTTAAGTCAATCTCACCCTTTATCGGTGGTGATTGTCAATCATTTATTACTCTTCTGATTTAGTTGAATCATCTGACATCTCTGTTTTGTGTCCTGGTCTTCTTAAATGTTTGCTAAATAATGTTTGAAACTTTAGCACTGAAGATAGTCCAGCTAGGACTGAAACCTCTGACTGTGTTTGCACAGTGTTTATTATTATTATTATTATTATTATTATTATTATTATTATTATTATTATTATTATTATTAGTGTACTTTAGTTGTTTTTAATATCTTTCTTCAACTAACTGAATCTGCTCATCCAGATATTAACATCTTTTTTTACTCTATGTAATTGGCACAGAACTATTCATATTTTTTGACCATGAACATCACATTTTTAATGGAGCTACAATTCATTAATGGTGTGATTCAGCAAAAGTTGCTTACATTTTAAAATGAATGAAGTGTTCTAATATATAAAAAAGTGCTTTTTCATGTATAACCCTTTTGTCATTTGGTACATTTTGTATATTTTTTATTTATTTTAAAAAAAACACACTCAAGCAAAGTTGTATACATCTTTCTAATCATTCTTTACACTTGGACCAAAACTTCTTTTGCATTCCAAAATATTGTATTTGAAGTGTGACATAAATGAGACAGAATGACAATCGTAACTTGTCCAACAAGCTGTTTGACTAGGAGAATATAAATGCAGGAAGGTTTAGTCAGCAAACCAGACTCAAATATCAACCACATCAAGTATAACTGCATGTAATAACTTTATATTTATTCATATTAAATTCCAGTGATTATCTTTTATCATCTTAGGAATGACAAAAACACTAATCACCATTCTTTCAATAATGCAGTTACATATATATTAAACATATATATATATATATATATATATATATATATATATATATATATATATATATATATATATATATATATATATATATATATATTTCATTAAATGTAATAATGCCAAATATAATAACTTAAATACTTGTTAAATACTTACAGATCATATTTTTTTTTTCATATTTTTCATAAATGACATTTAACAGGAACAAAAACAGAAATGAAAACAAAATACATTTCAATCGTTCTGAACAGAAATGTTTATTAAAATGTATAATTATCTGGTTAATAGCATTTTTTTTTATTGTTCTCTTTATTATATTAATTTTGGGAGAAAACATGAATTTTAATTGTGTGTGCAAATGTGATGTTGATGCATAATGTAAATTCAGTGTTTCAGTTACATTCTCTGTCTTTGCCCACAATCCAGTGACAGGATTTTGAAATAACAAGCAGAAAACAATAAAAGGCATGACTTCCATCGCATCCAAGCTCCATGATCCACATATTTATATACATTCTTCATTTAAATGCTTTTCTTGCAAAGGGATGTTTTGTAAAGTTAAAATCAAATCAATTTACCGTAAATTCTGGACTATAAGCCGCTACTTTTTTCATAGGTTTTGAACCATCGGCTAATACAAAGGTGCGGCTATTCTGCAGGTTTTCCCACCGCTAGGGGCGCTCTAACCGGAATTAGAATCAAAACTAAGACAAAATAAATACAAAGAAGAATACGCTAGTTCCTCTTTAGCAGATATAAGTCGGTAGAAGCGGATAGAAGGACGACAAATGACCAATCCTGTCAAACTCTATCTTTTCAAATCCTCACCCCTTCATCATGGAACCCACACGAAGAAGTTCGTATGATGCAAGTTTTAATTGAAGGCCATCGATCTCGTTATACAAGAAGGACACCACGCTGCTGCTCGGAAGCTTAGCGTCAATGAGTCTATGGTGAGACGCTGGAGGAGGCAGCGGGAAGAGCAAAACTTTTTTAAATAGAGCGGATGCGGCTTATATGCAGGTGCGGCTTGTTTATTTTTTATTTTTTTTTTTTTTAAAAATAGAGCGGATGCGGCTTATATGCAGGGCGCTTTATAGTTCAGAATTTACGGTACTTCAATTTCGGAATAAATGTTGCCCCTATTTGTCAGTCGAGAATGATTGTCCAATCACATAAGGCATATAAAAAAAAATCAAAAGTGGGAGGGTCTGAGGTGCCCCAAGGACAGTCTGAAACAAGCTAATTAGAAGTCAGCCTCAAGTCACATGCATTTCAAAAGCTTTACATACCTAATAGACAACCATTAAGTTTGACTTTAAAGCTGTCATTGATCATCATATTTTTCTCTTTTGAGAACTGATTGTTTTATCAAGGTATTAGCAAACGAAAAGGACATCCTTAAGAAAAAAAAAATAGTATGTGCTTTAGTAATTTGTCAACATCTGCGTCAGATGTTTGTGTATAAATACTTTCAGCTCATTTGATGTAATTGAGTTGACTGTGCTTCACACAATATACCACATAAACAGTTTTAACTTACACTACCTATAAAAAGCTACTCTCGATACTTATGAGAACACTCTTGTTCGACCAGTTATTAAGTTTGTGTATCACAAACAAATTTGTTAAATAACCTCAGTTGGTGACAATAGTGAATGCGTGCACCTGGGAGGTTATAAATAAACATTAAACAGACATACTTTCAGTTATCTTTTTCTTCTGGTGCAGGTGTGTGTGTTTTGCTTCGTGTTGCATAATAGTAGTAATAATAGCAATAATAGTTTGTCTTTCCTTTTAAAAAAGAAAGAAAAGAGTGCAATTACTTACATGCATATGTCATAGATTGTGTGGTGGTTGTAAAAAAAAAAGAAGAAAAAGAAAAAGAAAAAGAAAAGACTTAAGCCTAAACTTAAGACAAAAGATTTTGTTTGCATCCCAGGAAGCTGAATCTAGTTTGAAGTTAGTCCAGAGTATGTTCCTTTATACTGTGCTGACAGGCCTGCAGAACGAGGTGACCAGGCCAGCATTAGAGGTGACCTGCGGCCTTATTTGACACAAGCTGATGTGAGTGATGAACTGCTGTTTGACAAAGTCAATCAGGCATGTGCTCACGAAACCGAGCGACAACAAAAAAAGAAACAAGTCCAGCCAAATGCCCAGAAATTGCACACAGTTCAATCCGGGACATACCTAAAGGGAAACAAATATGTCCGAAATATCCAGAAAAAAACTGAGCTGAGAGAAATGCGCACAGGCATGGCTCTGTTGAAAGACCTTAGTGCCGAAGTTTCTCAAATTTGAGAGTCAATTAAACAACCTTAGGTCATGTCTACTCAATGTCCTCCTCCAGTGACAGGAGTCACCAGTACACCTTATCCACCAAATCAGTATGCACCTCCAGGTTACTGGCAGCAATCTGATCAGCAGAGAATGGCAATTCAGCGACACACAGTGATTCCCAGTGCAACGTTATCAGTTCCCTCCAAGTCGGGTAAGGAAATGCCTTGCATGCCGACAAAGTAGATTAGATATCTATTGTACTCACTGTTACAAGTGTGATGATAGTGACCATTTCTCAGCTGGCTGTCGACCATGGGTACCCATGATGCATCAGGTAGGTCATTTAAACGAGGCTGGGTCACGGCCTCGGGACAGGCAGTGACCGGTGCTGAAGAAGAGTCCCCTCAAAGCTGTACATATTATGGCACCATCCATTCTAACCTAATGTTGAGGAACTGTGCAATTGTAGGCAGATGCTATACTGCTCAAAAGCATGTCAAGCAGATCACTGGGCAGATCATAGGAAGCAGTGTAGATTAGATTAAAAAATAAATGTAAATCTTACCTCTGCTACCACAAAACGGAGATTAAATAAAACCCATTTGTGCTGCACTCATTGGAAAATCATTGGGAGGACGCAATACACACAGTGGTTCGCCAAGTGGGAAAAGGTAGTTCTGTCTATGAGGTAAAACTGGAAAGAGGAAAAGGAAGGTCAAGGGTTCTACACCGAAACCTTTTGTTACCATGTCACTACCTACCATTTAAATTGGAGCACCAACCAGAGCCAAAAGCGAAGAGGAAAAAATGCAGACCAACCTTCACGGAAAAAAGCATGATTGTGACTCAGAAGATGATGAAGAATGTGATTATTACTACTTACCTGCGGCCCAGCTTCAGCAACCTGTGGGACAAAAAACACAAACTCGTCTGCATTTAAAGACCTGCAATCTTTTGACAGAAATGAGTTAGAGGAAACCAAATTACTGGTTGTCCAGTTCAGTGAACCTGAAAAGGAAGGAGATGAAGGAGAAGATGTGGGGGTGGAGGAACAACTGGCCACTGATGATGTGGTGAATGGACCTGCAGCACAGAGCAAAGGTAACGATGAAAGACAGCAGGGGTGCCAAAGGTTTTGAAGAGAGAGGAGACCACCAAAGACATTACCTTGGTACTCCGGCATGCTATGGGATAGAGTATCTACATCCAGGAACGTCTTTGCCTTTCCAATATAAAATACAGGACTTGAATCAGTGGGCTCCCCCAGGACAGTATTATCAACCCCACTATTTATACACATACAAAGAATTATATGCACATTAGAGAGGGTGGTTTAGTAGATGGAAAAGTGTCTTAAAAGGAAGACAGGAGACTATATGGTTCTCTAAACAGACCTTTATTGTAGAACTGTAGATACAGTACGTACACATGTTTGCATAACATGATATCAACTGTTTAAGTGAAAAGCCGAACAATGCAAGGGTCTTATTCGCCAAGCCAGAGTGTACTTTGATCATCAGGGTGAAAGATTTGAATCAGAGGAAAAGAAGTGTGCTCTCATGTTAACCTTACTTATCAGAGAAGTTTTTGAATACCCCTCTGGAGGCCAAGATATTTCAACCCAGATTATTAGTATGCAATCGAATTCAAAACCTCTCGTGCCCAAAGTGGCTGGAATGATGTTGCTGTGAAAGCCATGTTTCAAGTTTATCAACCGAACTACAGACAGAACTAGCCTGCAAAGGGGAGGATTTGGGTTTTTCTGAGTTTGTTAACCTGGCCATCAGAATTCATGAGACAGTCATGAGACCTCACCTCATGAGACAATCCCCAAAACTAAAATGAAGAAAGGGGATCCGCTTAATTCACCAACACCAACCAAGGCCGAGACATGTCAAGAAATCGAACCCATGCAACTCAACATTTCCTGGCTTTCTGAGGGAGAGAGGGAGAAACACAGACGACTTTGTTTGTGTTTTTACTGTGGCGCCTGGCTATGCAGTCATGATCCTAACATTTCCTGGTTTAACAGAGAACTCACTGGTTGGTCGACCTTCTGTCAAAATCACTGCTTCCCGAATAATCCCCAAATGTGCCTCACAACCAGCATAGAAAACCCTGCCTGGATAAACCCATAAATATCCCTGCTTGCTACCAGGACCTCTCTGATGTATTTAGTAAAGTCAAAGCGACACAACTGCCACCTTACCGACCCTAGGAGGCCACCATCTACACAAAACTGGACTTGAGGAGTGCCTAAAATCTAATCCGCATCAAGGAGGGCGACTAGTTGAAGACTGCATTTCTCACCATCAGGGGGCACTATGAGTATCAGGTAATGCCGTATGAACTAGCCAACTAAACCACTATCTTACAATCATTCATCAACAAAATCTTCAAGGACAGTATCAATTGGTTTGTCATCGCTTACATTGACGACATCCTAATATATTCTAAAACTGAGTCCGAACATATCAGGCGTTGCCCGAGTACTAACTGTGCTCAACCATCAGACTTCCTCTGCAACTACTTCCTGTTTGAGGGCTTTATAACCAGAGGCCCTCCATGTGCTCAAATGCGAAGTATTGCCAGTTCTGCCTTACTGAGCGTTATTTAAGTTATTCTGCCTGAATTCCTTGTGTATGATTATGCCTTGTTTTCTGGTCACTATTCTTTGGATTTGCCCCTTTTGCTCTGTTTGCCTGGTTTGGATTGTATTATTGGTTTTGACCCACTGCCTGCTTACCGACATTGCCGTTTGGATTTGCCCTATTAAACATCTGCGAATGGATTCTAATTCTGCCTCAACGCTGTCATTACACTCCCTAACACTGTTCGGGAAGCAGACACACTCTGTCACTTTAAGATTAAAGATACATATTTTTAACATAGCCTTCACATAAAACACTAATACGCTTATATTATTCAAATCCATTAAAGGATTTTTAGGCTGCATTAATTAGATGACCTGGAACCAGGAACACTTCTCATAAAACACAATGTACTCAATACATTGTAAAAAGAATGGCATCTACGCTAATGTTAGTCTGTTTCTTTCTTATTCTGTTTCTCAGTTTGTATCCAGATCAGATGGTGGATCAGCACCCAGAGATGACGTTCATTGGAGACCAGAACACCTAGATGACCACCAGAACCAGACGCACAATCTGACATAGCTGCATTGAAAATTTAATTGAAATCCAATAATTGTTACATATACACAGGAACAATGAGAGACACACACACTTCAATCTTTGAACAGGGACAAAGAAATGCAAACAGAGGTAGCACAAACCATCCAGGGGGGAGTGCCCTCTAGGGCAGTTCGTGGGCACTCCAGCAGCTCAAGATCATAACAGTTGCATCTAAATTTTTCCCCTTTTTTTAAATTTCTGCTAAATTGTTTTTGGGACAACTGTTTCCACGATTGATTGATGAGAAATAAATGAAATCAACTTATTAAATTTAAAATTCAAATTCTTATTGTTGTACGAAAATTAGCTATACTGTATAATACAAATGACATTAGAATGCAGGTATCAGTCTCATTAATAGTGAGGGTTCTTTTGTAGCCTGTATACATTTTTTGTAGCCTGAAAAACAAAAAGGGTTCAATCTACAGAAGCTCAGTGTCAATCTCAGTGCTCAGAATGCAGACAGACCACTCTCAGAAATAAAGGTACAAAAGCTGTCACTGGAGAGGTACCTTTTGAAAAGCTCCTCTTTTGTACCTATTATGTTCAAATCTGTACACATTTTAAGCACTAATACGTACCTTTAAGGTACAAACATGTACCTTTTAAAGAGGTACTGCCCCAGCAACGTTTTTTGTAGATTTATTTATTAGAGTGAACTTTATAGATCAAAGGTGGCAAAAAAGTATTAGTTTTAAAATTGAAAAAAAAAACTTGTGGTAGCTGAGATTCTTATTGTGATGCCAATAATAGTTCTAAAACATTCCATCTAAGGAGTGTCACAGAAAACCGAAACAAAAGACATTTTGTTCAACTAATAACAAAAGTCTGATCAGCAAAAAAGTGTACGAGCAGGTTTAGTCAACACACTAGTCTCTTTGACTATCAACCACATACCATCTACAGGTAATTGAAATATTTATAATTTTTTACCGTTATAGATGGTAACTTTTCTATATGCAGTAATCAGTTAGCAGTATGTTATAGATTAGCTAATGAATTAGTTGGTTGTCATCATATAATCATTAATAAGTGTTTTATTATGACCCACAGTGTATGTTTTAGTATTGCTACAACTATACCCATGTTTAATTGTGACTGGTTTTGTGGTTCAGGATCACAAACACTTAATTTCTTATTATTCCCTTAGATTTCAGCAATTTATTCAAAAATGTTGCAGTTTTTTCTGATTCTGTCTGCAGTTTATGCCATAAGCATGGCAGCGCGTGAGTATTACAACACTGATACAATTGTTCGGTTTTTAAATAAGTAAGCAGATAAATAAACAACTAAATATAGAAATACAATATACAGGTACAATGTAAACAAGAGTGACTACAGCTCTGCCATTTATTTTCTTGAATAATCCTTCATAGACGAAATACGTGCAAGACTGTTTTGAAAGCTATTATTCATTTTTTCAGCATTACCTGATCTTTTCTCTTACTCCCCTGCTGTTGGAGATGGCAGTGGGACTGAATTTTCCACCGCCAGTGAGGGTTGTATCACTGGTATCAGAGTCTGGGAATCCAATAACTACTGGGCATCCAGTAACTACATCACTGGGTAAGTTTCTCAAGCACCACTCGACAGATTTCGAATCACCCATACTTTTTTTTAAATTATGACTTTAATTTATTGGCATCAATTGATACTACAAATGCTTCTCTCAGGGAAGCATTTGTGATTTAATGTATGTAATAGAATTTTACATTATGCATGTCATTGTTTATGGCATATGCACTATTGAACATTTCCTACATTACCTATTAGGTTCCAGCTGAAGTACGAGAGTAACTGGACGGCACTGGTTGGTGTAAATAGTGGCAATCCATCGGAAATTACACTCGGTGACAAAGAAGCAATTATTCAGATCTCTGGAAAGTATTACTCTGGTTACATCTATGAGCTTGTGTTTGTCACTAATCAGGGGCGCTTATTTAAAGTGGGACAGTCTAGTGGGTTCTCATTTAACTTCTATCCAACCCAGAAAGGAAATGAGCTGCGTTTTCTCAGTGGACGACAGAATGGAATGGGCATCACCTCTATTGGGGCTCACTGGGCATAATACGTATGAAGTAAAATATTTTTAGCATAAATTTTGTGACTTTACTAATCTACAGAGATGAAATAATCTTGTACTTGTGTAACTTTAATGATTTGATTATATTGTTTTACCTGTAATACATTCATAGAGTGTTCTTGTGTCTGTGGCAGTTTGTCTCATTGAGTAATTCATTTATTCGTTTATTACAAAGATATGAATAAACTACAATAATATCCAAATGCCTTAAATGTGTGATATATGGATAAAATAATAAACAGGCTAAAAATGGGAACTTGTACAGCTTGACATGAGGAAAATGTACAAAAACCTGAATACATCACATGAATATGCCACTGAATATGTTATAAACAGTATGTATATTTTATAACATAATATATTTCCTCAGGCAATATGATGTCAATATTTATCAGGGTAACAAATGACACTAAAGTAATGAAGAAAAGAGAATTAAATAAAATGCAACACAAAACCATACTTAATGTGCATTGTTCATAATAAAATAACAAGAAACATTATTAAAAAAAATTAACTTGTGATGTGTCAAGCAGGGACGTCTTTTTACTGCTAATTACTGTTGCTTTAATTACTGTTTCAGTGCTGCATTTTACATTTTTGTTTTCTTTTAAAATTCTCAAACATTTTAAGTGTTAAACAAAAGTTAATTTAGAACAGAATATAGTGTGCATCACCGATGCCATTACCCTTATGCCATTTCAGTGTATATTGAAAATTTACAGTGGTGTGAAGAGTAACTAAAAGCCATACTTAAAAGTAAAAGTACAGATACCTTACAGTGAAAATTATTGCTCTACAAGTTACAAGTCACCATTTCCAAAACAACTTGATTAAAAATATTCGAGTATCTGCTTTAACAGTACTTGCATATTGTATGAAGTATAGGAGAAGCAGGGGGGAAACAGGCAGAGGCACGGATCTATGTGCAGAGAGAGCTAGAACAAATAATAAGCCAAAAACCACAGGGAACTGAAACAGATTGGCAGACAAAAGACAGCCATTACATTCAACAACTCGCAAAGAACTAAAGAAACCTTAGGGCTGAATATACAGTACACAGCAGGCTAACAAGCTGAACGAGATAAGATACAAACTGACAAACACCATGGGAGACAGAAAGTGACAAATGTCCAAGTCAAGGTAACAAATGCAACAAAAACAGGAAAGAGACGATTACGAAGAGGGCAATCAAACTTATTTTCTAAAACCAGAATAAAATTGAACTCCTCAAAACTGCTAAAGCAAAACAAAAAAAATACCGCTCAAGAAGGTCTCTTCAGTATGACAGATAAATAAAATCATTTTAAGGTTCTTCTCGCGCTGGATGTGCTGGTTTGGGCCTCATTACCAGCTGGAGTCAAATATAAAACACCTGTGATGCACAACTGCTGGCTGAGGGGCTTACATTCACGTAAAGTAACCTTCTTGACAAGTTTGGGTAATAGTAAATTGCACAACATATAGCACTTGCAGTACCCTGTAAGTTGGTGATAGCGCATATTTTGTAGCATGAATAAACTACTGCAGCAAAGCTAGGTGCAGTGCAAAATGTAATGAGTCACTGAAACATTCATTCCAAATGTAGTGGAGTACAGAGAAAAAGTTACTCTCTACTTAAAGGGCTGGTTCCGGTGCTTATTAGTCTAATCGCTTGTTTGTTTTGTTTTTCTACACTAAACAGGTACATCACTGCACAAACAACCCTTAGACTTATATTTGTTATTATTGTAATAATTAAAAAGACTAACGATTTAACGTAAAAATGATATATATGCGTCATTCACCTTTTAATTTTGAGCAGATGTGTGTGTTAAGAAATATCATATATATATATATATATATATAAGAATACATTCCAAACATACAACTTGCCAGAAACATATTAACCTTTATTAAATTAATTAATTTATTAAATTATTAAATCCTAAAAGTGTATTCACTTACTCAACTCAAAATGGTAACTTTTTCAGGTATTTTCATATGAAATGTGTAATTGTGCAAACATTAAAATGAAACTTTACATTTACATTTATTATTATTTATTATTTAGCAGATACTTTTATCCAAAGCAACTTCCAATCGTAGAATACAGCTTTACGGAAACCTATGAATTAATTTGTTAAAAATTAATTCATGGGTTAAATAATTATTTCAGTAAAATCATTACATGTACAAACACATTGCAGCATTTGTCTCTATTGCTATATATTGTTTTAAATTGTAGCAATAAACATTGGTCCATTTTACGTGTCTGTTATTGTTTCGTTATTTTGCTCCTACTGACAGCTGTGTATAGCCCTAAGGAAACTTTTTCATGTCCAAGTGATAGATTAGTCTGTGTTTTCTCTTCATCTGGGTCAGTCAGTTATTTGCAGATACAGAGATCCTCGTAGATTTTAAGTAATTCTCAATTTCTTATGACTAGTTTCCTTTTTGATTTGGAGTGATTCTAATACTTGTGATACTTTCTGCTCTTAATCTCTTTTCTTACTTTTTACACACTGTCTATTAATTTATCTATTAACCTATTTATTAATTTTGATAAAACCTAAGAGTTTATAAATACTTATCTGGTGTATTTACCTGAAATCATATCTTGTGTATCAATATTGACCTATAGGCTCATCTTAACCATTACTAATACCAGAGGAGTGCAATAATGTGTATAATCATTCTAGGGCCATATTATTGGCTCGTCCTGAGACAAAACCCTGTGTTTCACAATAAGAGAACTTGGGAGGTGTAACTCTTGAGAAAGCAGGGGGCGCTAGTATATCAACATAGTACAATAGTGACAGAAAAGTACGCTGTACTAATCATTTCAAGCAATGAAGGTACAACCTTTTTCATGTTTTAAATGAAATTTAAATTACATTTACAATTACATTTTATTTTTAAATATAGCTTTTTGCTCTTAATATTTTAATCAATGTGAGCACTAAAAATCAACTTATCAAGCCAGAAAGATATTTAGAAAATGCAACCCTCTTAAGCTGAGTACCATATGCACCGTTAATATCATTAGTGACTGACAGTTATAATACTATGTCCTCATCTAAAACCTTACATGTCCGAACACATTCAAGGACAAGAAAGGTATCAAAAACATTGTCAAAGTGCTGTGACATCAGTGGTTCAATCCGAATGTTTCGAAGCAATGAGAATTGCAACAAGAACAACTCCTGATGTCACATGGACTCCTTTACCTTTCAGGACCATAAAAGTGTCTAACAGAGGATCAGAAAGCTCTTGAATTAAATCCAAAACATCTTAATTTGTGTTCAGAAGATGAACGAAGGTCTTGAATGGGTTTGGAGCAATATGAGAGTGAGCAATTAATGACAATTTTTTGAGTGAACTATCCCTTTAAGATACGATTAACAGACAAATAGTGCTTTAACTGTTCATTTACATAAATTCAAACACTTTAACTATGATAGACTGTTATGAGATGGAGGATGAAGTATGCAGGCAGGGAATGTTGATCTAAAAGACAGTTTAATATAAAAAAAAGGACAAATAAAGTACCAAAGCACAGGGGAAACAATATACAATATACAACATAAAGTTCAACAACGGACCAAGCACAAGTCAAAAGGACTATTTATAGATATAGACTAGATAGGACTATTTATACGCAGGAGAACGCAAGGAACCAATGAGTTACTAATACTAATTTGTCCTTGCACTTTTTGCCCTAGTTTGCACACTGGGTTTTGCACTTTACTCCCTTGCTGTTTGCACTAGTCTGCACACTTTGCACTTTATGAGGCTAGGACACTGTCTTAGCTCAGTATGTGAGTTTTTTGACACCAGGTCCTGGAGAAACGTTGTCTCATTTCGCTATGTACTACACAGCTATATGTAGTTGAAATTACAATAAAAAAACACTTGACTTGAGGAGTGGGTGTGGTCCAATGAGTGTCTAAAAACTAGTGGGAGTAGCTATGGAAACAAACAAGGTACACAGCAGACTGATGCAAAACACACACAAGAATTGGAATCAAATTCAGGTCATATCATAAAGGCTTTACTGAGTATGTTCAAAAGTACAACAAAAAGGAAGCTGTGCTTCCACAAGCAAAAAAACCCCAACAAACTTAGGTTTTTTGGTAAGGACAACACAAGCACAGCAGGCTCAAGGCTAAACAAAACTGAAAAACAAGATAAATGACCCACAGGTGAGAAAACAATAAGACCTAATGAGTAGATCCTACAGAAGCTGGGGCCAACTAGTGGCTGGGAGAGTCATTACAAACTGCAGCCTTAGAGTGACACAGACATCAGACATTGAAGAGTACCAACAAAGCAGGATCACCACCTTTTTATAATATGTATTTTTAAGGTAATACAAACTTTTGCCTTTAAAAATTAAATAATAATAAATCTAGCACATTTATTCATTAACACCATATATTGGTTGTTATTATTAGCATGATTTGTTCTTTGTGCCTTGGCCCGTTCAACATTTCCTTCTCTAATGGAAGAAGAAACAGATTTATTAAACCATCATATTTATTAAAGCATCATAAGCTAAGTATGGTCATTAGTTCCTCTGAGCTCTACTGATAACAACAGAACTTGTTGTTAGACAACCATAGTTACTTTTGGAAAAAGTACCCACTCCCAAAAACTGCCACTTCACCATCAACATTTTGTACAGGTCATGTAAAAAGGCTCGCTCACTAAAACTGAATATCTTTTGATGGCTACCTATTATGACCCTTATTACAAGATGGAATGTTGGATCTTTCCAGAATGTGTCTGTGAAGTATCAGCCTAAAATACCCCAATGATCATTTATGTAATTTTTGGGGTGTGTCTAAAAAAGAGCTGTTTCAGAGCGTATTGCTTCAATGCAAATGAGCTGCATATTCCCACACCATATCCAGAAGAGGGCATCATTTATACATCTCTGCATTGTATATCTACAGCACTAAACAGCCAGTAAAAGCAAAATAACAGAGCATATTACAGGTGTTCACAGACTCCCATCACACATTTACGTCCAAACACCATGTAAAAGTGTATTTTATGCGTAAAAGGTGCCCTGTATTTTAATGTATTTTTGCTTTATTTAATGCATATTTCAAATTTTCTTAAGTCTCAGTGTAAATCTCTCAGCAGTACAAAAGCCATTGTCTGAGAACATGTAGTTCGACAGCAGTGTTAAAGCTTCATGAGATGTAGATGGTATGATAGCATCCCATAACTGTAAAACCAACACCTTCGGGTAGATGCTGCTTAATTACACAGTTCAAAACTGTTTGGTTTACTGATTGACTCAATCCAAGCAGAATTCAGTAGAGTTTTGACATAGATTGCCACTCTCCCTCCTTTAGTAGTGTAATCTAGCCTTTGAACTTTGTAACTATCGGTGTGAATCATATTGTTCATGTTTCTGACAAAACCACAATGCTGAAGCCAGTCAAATCTGCCCAGGCATGAACTGCATCAGTTTTATTTATTACATTATATACATGTAAAAAAATAAGACTAAATCCACTACTGTTTTTGAGGTCATCTATGTTGTGCCACTTCGAGGCCTGGACTGGAGTTGATAAGACTTTTTAGGGTCTTAATGAAAAGTCTATAACAATATTTTTGTTAAAATTTCTCAGTGTTAATTTAAAAACTTCATCAAGCCGTTCTTGTCCATGTTGCTTTAAATGCTCTGTTGACCGTGCCCTTCTTGGACGAGCAGACCATAGATATGTGTAGATTCCTATACGACCACTCCATGTCAGCCATCTTGGAACGTTCAACTTAACGTCATTCAAAATAATAAATAATGAATATTTAAAGATATACAAGTGTCAAAAATATACTCACTTCTTCTGTAGATAAAACTGGATCATGAATGATTCCCACAAAAATAGATGCATTTATTGTAGATTGGAGATCAATACATTCCCTAACGTTAATCATCTGGGTCTTTAGCAGTTCAGATGTTGGAAGTAAATGACGACTGCTATATTCATTATAACATCCAACAACAAAACACCTCAATCAATATATCAGAGACTTACTATCTTATCTTATGACTGATGACAGCTCACTTAGGGTGGGTCTCAGGTTAAACAGACTTTTTAATCAACTATTGTGGGAGGGGCCTGTGGAGAATAATTCATAATTTGGCCAGGATTCTCAGAACAGCCTGATTTGAGAGGATTTTAGATTAGGGTTTAATTAATATTTTTATCAATAAAGATGGATGTGTACACACACTTCCAAAACGCATTTATGTTCAAACCCCATGCTCACTGTTTATCTGCAAAGCCGTCATATCCCTTCAGAGGATGTACTGATTTAATCCAGTGGTTTGATCCAATTAGGGCCACACCCTGCTGTACCATAATGTTATATTAAACATTATGTTATTTATATATATATATATATATATATATATATATATATATATATATATATATATATATATATATATATATCTACATTAAAGCTTGTTGATGTCTGTCACATACCTGGACTGTTTTGTTTGTGTTTTTCACCCAATATATGCTCTATGTGACCTAATTTCTGTCTCCCCTTGATTGTGTCATTGTGTTCAGTTGTGTTGTGTTAATTAAGTATGCATGTGGTTCCAGCCTTCCTGCCTGCCTGCCTGTTTGTATTATTTAGCGTATTGTGGATTAAAGACCGTTAATTTGGATCAATCCTCATCATGTGCTCTTTTCCCACCAATTCTGTTCTGCAATTATGGCCAGGAGAGCCGCTACCGTTTCGTAGTGACAGCCAAGTAGAGCCGTTCCCATTCCTGTTTCTTACGGATCCCGTTTTGCAATTATGGCCAGGAGAGCCATACCCTGATTCCAGCACATTCCATGCAGAAATTCCAGTCAAGAGTCCCCAATCTAGTTCCTCACCAGTGACTCCTATAACAAGCCAACCGCCGTTCTCAGCTCAACTAGACCTGCCCGCAGTTCCTATGGCAAGCCAATCAAACATTAAATGGCCAGTGCTTGCTCCTTGGAAGTGCCTTCCGTGGCCAATCCTCCATAGCTCATGCCAGTTTCTGCTCCTCGTGTGCGCATTGGCTCTTTAACCCGTTAGCTCCCTTCTCTCCACTGTGGCCCGATAGTACATGTAACCCCTTAAAAGTGTTCGCTTATGTCTAATTTGTAAAAGCCAGCTAAGGTGTTGGTGAAAATGAGTTAACAGGACCCTATTTCATTAATATTCATACTTTTAAATGTGTATTATGTAACCTGTACAAAAAAATCTTGTATAAGTGCATGTCCCCTTTAAGGTATTAAGCGAAAGTCTAAGGATCAGTTGAGACATACTTGAAAAAAAACGTGGTTTTCACCAGCATGTTTGATTGCTTTCTGTTGATTGGAAGTTTATTAGTTAATGCCCGCCTTCTTTATTGGTGAGTCGTACATGATTGGTTTGGAGAAGGGAGATCTAAAAAAACCAGAGAAAGAGAAGATACAGAATGATCAAAGTAGTGCGAGAAACAAGTTGACTCTGATCGATATCTACCGTTAATAACTGAAAACAATCCAGTTAAAATGAATATTTTCATAGAAGCGTTTGAGTTTTGGTTAACGTGTTAGATTGTGGTTTATTTTGCCC
The DNA here is from genome assembly GCF_018831695.1 of Puntigrus tetrazona. NCBI lineage: Eukaryota > Metazoa > Chordata > Actinopteri > Cypriniformes > Cyprinidae > Puntigrus > Puntigrus tetrazona. The sequence continues at coordinate 9,289,492 of NC_056714.1, forward strand.
TTTGCCGTTTACTTGTGGACAACATTTAGGATTTAGCGAGAAGTAAAAGAAGTTTTGGACAAATTGTCTGATTAGTTGCGTTAAATACTACCACCCCGTAGTACTGTGGTCAGTATTCATCGTGGGAAGTGGAAGATGAGATAGACCTGTTGAGCCACCGGAAGCGCTCAAAGGTCCTCTGACCACGAGGGACGAGACGAACAAAAACCGGATAGCGCGCCCAGCCACCGGGAGTGTTGGGTGTTCCTCCGGCCGCGAGGGACGAACGACTGTCGGTGAGGCTGTTGCGAGCCGGACTTGGTGACGATCGAGACAGAGTACGGATTATAGGTATTGCTTGTTGGTTTATTTTAGCTCACTTTTTATCTCTCTAAAAAGTGGTATCAGAGGTGGGACTGAAATTTAAAGTCGAGAGACAACCATTAAAGGAACCCGGTACTCCACCCTATAGAGCTTAGCTTAGGACATATCTAAGAGGGCAGGGGGCGCTACATACACAAGCTCCGCTGGGCTCCCCGGCTCCATCTTGGTCAGTCATCCACCATCTGCTGCCTCAGGACAGATCCCAACCTCTGCATTGGTCATTGACGCCATCTGCTCCACTTTGGCCCTCCTGATCCTCCCTGTTGATCTGGCCCATCAGCCCTCTGGGAGTTCTCTCTCTCTCTCCCCTACGGCATGAGGTTGTGCCTCTCTGGAGGGTTGTGTTATGTCACATCCCTGCAATGTTTTGTTTGTGTTTTTCTCCACCATGTGCTCTGTGTGACCTAGTTTCTGTCTCCCCTAGATTGTGTCGTCGTGTTCAGGTGTGTTGTGGTAAATAAGTCATTACTTTTTCCCTTTTATAAGTTCATGTTTGTTCAGTGTTAAATCATCCGGTCACATCAGTGTATACAAGTGGTTTCTGTCTGCTTGCTTGTTTGTATTATTTACCATATTGTGAATTTAAAGACTATTAATTGTGATCAATCCTTGTTTAGTGCTCTTTCTCCAATCACACCAGTGTCCTTGAAATTAAAAGGACACTGTCCTTTTAATTTTTGATGATTATACAAATGTCCTACCATTTGCGATGACAGCATGATGCTACCTCATAGGTAGAAAAGCCCAACTGGACACATTGTTAATATTTAGTTTTTACTTAAAATATATCTTCACCCTGAAAACCAGCATACTAACTTACTACTCTTACTCTTTCTGCTGTATCCAATATGTATGCTGAGCATAGTATGCTCTTTTTCTGTATGCATGGAATGCCTAGATGACCTACTAAATTTGCCCGAATCTGCTGTATAACATAAAGTCCACTGAAATCAGTACAGAAGCTGTGTTCAAAATGGCATACTACTGTACAACTACATCTATATTGCAGTAAGCTGTGTGTATATTTTGAATAGTATGTGAATTTTCTGTATGCAGGAATTGCCCGGATTACCTGCTATATTGGCTGAAATTTGATGTTTGCATCTAAAGACACCTCGAGGAATCCTGTTTCCCAGAACTCAACTCGCTACACGGGACTGGAGGTGGGGAATAGTAGCTAGTTTTAAATTGAACACTTTTATATGTATGTAGTATATACATGTGAAGTACCAACATTTGCTGTGTATCTAAAATCAATATCATTAGTATTAATTGTATCAAGTCAAATGACGTCTGTTCGAATTTGCCTTTTGTAACTACTATTTACACACCTATTGCTAAAGAAAATGCTGCTATTTAACTGTAAACAATGTTTTAGTATTTAGTGTAACTAAAAACTATCACTTTTTCTAATATTGCACATTGTTTACTACTATGAGCCTTATTAACAAAGCTTTGTAAAAGAATGGTAAATACATTTGTTTGTAAGGTAACAACCTTGACAGCTGTTCTGAATTAATGTTTGTGTTTATCATGGGATAATTAAGCCTACTACTTTTCACTTATTGTATTCTTCTACGTTACACTGTTGAGTGCTTTGATACAACCTTTGTTGTTAAAAGCACTACATAAATAAAAATTATTGATTGATTGATTGATACTTTTGAAAGATTTGTTGCTTATTATGTATTGTTTTGCACACTATTCCATAAAAAATAGTAGGCAGTTTGCAATATGTGCTGGGTAGTAAGCAAGTATGCTTTTTCGAACACAGCCCATTATTCTACAAATAGGTGCCCAACCCTGGTCCTGGTCAAACACACCTGAACCAACTAATTAGGATCTAAAGGATCACATGCTAATTACAGACAGGTTTGTTTAATCAGGGTTGGAGATTAACTGTGTAGAAAGATCCTGAGAACCAGGGATGTGCACCCCTGATCTACACCAATACATCTGTTTCACTTTAAATACTTTTCAGCTACAAGTCTTTAGAAAAAGATCTTTAGATCACGCTTGCCTCCACCATCCAGATGTCCACAAAAATCCTCTTAAACCTCAGCCTTTTCATCCATTCCCGCCATAGAGAAAACAGAATATACCTACTCTGCGTCAAGCTCTCATGAACGTGGGCATACCCTTCTGCCGTCACGCTAACAAAGCCGAGCTCACAATGTATGCCTCATTCCAGAGGCCAGCTCGGGCTGGAGCATTGCACCCACCTCTGTAGACAACTCCCGCCGCAGACGGACATTCACACACGCTGCTTCCGCAGTGGACTCCTCAAGCTGGAGTACTGCACCCACCGTCGTGGACCACATATCACATACACCCACTGCCTCAGCACCGGACCAGAAGTCCACCGAGCTCTGAGCCCTCTCCCTGGACAGCACACCAAACATGCTTACAGTCTTCTGCCCTGCTGTGGTGGTCTATTGCTCAGGTCTGGTGGTCTTCAGGGCCATTTGCTCCGCCGTGGTGGTCTTCTGCTCCTGTCTAGTGGTCATCTGCTTCACCTGTTTTGGCGTGGAGGTCTTCTGCTATGTCTGCTCCCTCTTGGTGGGCATCTGCTCTGTCTGTTCCACCCTGGTAGGCTTTTGTTCAGTCAGCTCTGTCCTGACTTCTGGCTCCCCCCTGGTTTCATGCTCCGTTGGCTTTGCCCTGATATCCTGCCCCATCTACTTCACACTGCTTCCTGCTCCACTTTGCTTTAGTTTCTGGTCTGTCTACTTCCATGTGGAACTGGCTCTCTATCCCTCTCAATGTTCCGCCTCTGATTCACTGCCCCCTCCTGAATTGTACTGTTTTAGGAGCATTAGTAAGCCACTACTTTCTATTTGTTCACCACAAGATGTCTTTATCCGCCAAATGGACTCTAATTACACAGACTGTTACACATCACTCTGGATTGCATTTTCCATCAACCATTGCACTGATTATACACAGCTGTAACTAATCACTCACCTGAAAGCAATCACACGCACCCACTATTTAACACCCACTAAGTTCCTGCTCGGATCGCTGAGTATTGTTTGCTTTTATCTGCCTTCTAGTGGTAGCACCAGAAGAGCCATTTCCCTATCTAAGTGTTAGTGAAGTCTTGTTGTGTTTCCTGCTTTCCTTGTTTCTGGATTATCTTGGATTTACCCTTTGTCTTGCGGTTTCGGACTGTGTTTGCCCCTGATTTGGACTATTGCTCATGTTTATGGGTTACCTCACTTGTTAAGCCCTCTGGAAAACATTCGCTGTTGCCTGATGCAGGCCTGTTTTTGGATTATTCTTATGTTTTGCCTGTGCCATACCAGTTGGCTGTTATTTGACCCTATCTGTGTTTTTGACCAAGCTAGCAAATGGATCCATACTCCCCTCGTCGGCTTCATTACACTTGCGATCAGTGTTTGTGCTTGTACATTAGTATCATTCATATATAAGTTCCTCTGATTTTAGTAATTACTCATGGTTAATATTAGTTATGTGTAGGGTTATGGTCAAGACAAAAGTTTTGGATTAAAATGTTGCTCCAGGGGCAACATAATATGTCAGCAAAGTTGTTTTTGTCAAAAAAAGTTGTCAAAATCCTACCTTTTATATGTAGGGTTACACAACCTGTTACAAAATGATGGGTAGGGTTAGGTTTAGGGATTGGGTTAAGTCTAAATTTTTGGACGGTAATGTTGATCCAGGGTCAACAAATGATGCAAAATCACAGCAACCAAAATCACGATGTGCGTGTTGCTTTTCTATTCACACTATTGTTTGTTATTTACAACACAAAGAACAGGGGCTCTGTTATAAAATATAAGTCACAGAATATTTTCTATTTGCTATATAAACCATACCGCATAAGGTTACATTAACAGAAGACATATTTGTTTTCCTAGTGTTGTTTTTCAAGAATAATATGGTTTGTGTTTGTCTCAATTCATCTTATTTTCAACATTTCTTTGTGGCATAAACTTGAGTTGTATATTTACAATGTAGTACAACCATAAGATGATATAAATTTTACATTAGTTACATTATAGGTATTTTCTTCTTACATAATTTGGTAAGAAGATAAAAAATCTCATATTTTACTGTTATTTAACACTGCGTAACCTTATAGACACCACAGGTTAGAAGATATGGGATTATGCAGTGCTCTTGAGCAATAAAATAGCTTAAGTAAGCAAATCAACAAATTAAAAATGAAGGAAAAACAACCATCTCATTCTTTTTAGCATCACTAGAAAGCCTGCATTCAAGTGTGAATTATGTCCTTCATGATGAAATTTTAAAGTCATCTAGAAACACCAGTCAAGATCTGTGGAGAAGTACAAGATTTCCTCATAGCTAATGAAATGTGCATTGACACACATTTGATAGCTTTAAGAGCTAAACTAGGCAATATAAAATTTGTCTAATTTTACTTTTTAGACTCAATCTGCCTCTGACCTTATTGTTCTTCTTACTAACAGCAGTCCAGTGAATTTAAAATGTCATTTTGGTCTGGAATAAATGTTTTAAAACAATAATTTAAACTAATGGTAGGGAATTCACACATATATGCCAAAAAGAATTAATGCAAACTGATGAGGAAATTAATTAAACTTGAACGTGATAAGCACAGCAGTGTGGCTGTACAAGAAACCCAAGGAAAAATTTTTCATTGAGTAGAAGAATTTATCACAGATGTTTCTCCTAATATTGCTTGAGAATATAAATAAAACAACTGTTGATATACCGTAGACAGGGAGTAGCTAGCATTAGCTTAAACTTTAAGCCTTAAAGGGAAACTAAAAAACACAGATCTAGCTATCTCAGCCAACCTGAATGCTGATAATGCATGATTGACAGGGTTGAAGAATTAACAAAGAAAAAAGTCATTCCTTTTACAGGATGTAGACAATCCCACTCAACAAGAATATGCTATCTGCAAAAGTTACAGAAGACAATCTCTGTAAGAGTAAAGGGTGCAAATCAAATCTGAAGAGAAGATGGTTACACAGTGCTTGAAGACCGACTGAAAATCTCACCTGTAAAAGTCTGATGAATTAGATGATGGAAAAACATCATGTGCAGTGCAGATATTGTGTTAATACATATCGTCACTGTAGAGAAAAAAAATGTGACAAAGTTCAAAAATATTTAGAAGATATATCTCTGAACATTTAATGATCGCAAAAATTAATTTGCCATCCAGCCAATCAGAGAACTCTGAAGTAAATCACATATTAGAACAGGAACACAGATTCCAAACTTCCACTAACTGTTACTTTATTTTTATTTATATATATATATATATATATATATATATATATATATATATATATATATATATATATATATATATATATATATTTGTCACGGGGTGAAGAATCACATGGCAAGGAGAGCTGCAAATATAACCCCGGAGGGTGGTTTTATTACAAATGTGACAATTTGACATTTGTTTGAATTATCCAGAAGATAATGTATTCTGTAAGTGATACGCACATCACTCTCTGACCCCATACATTCCATGATGTCAAGTGGGCTGTCCAGTGAGGTACAAGTGTCTGTCTGACTGTGGTTGGGTCATGCAGCCACACAGGTAAACTTTAAAATCATAGTGTTGCTTTTGTTGATGTTATGCATGTTTTTGCAATAGTGAATACATCTTGAAGTTTACCAATCAGGTCCTCAGCATAATAGCTAGTGAACTGGTTAGTTGGCAAGCTGGCTTCTCTGCCATGTGCAAAGAAAGTGGAATAAAGCCAGTTGACGAATGAAGATTAGTATTATACGCTAATGCTACTTGGCTGAGATAATCATCCCATTCCCCTTGTTTTTGCTGCAGAACCCTTGCCAGCTGGTCAATAAGAGTAAAAACATTCAACCATATAATGTGGATGGTATGGACTGGTTCTGGTCTTATGAATGGCCATCATTTGAGAGAGATGTTGAAGTTGTTGACTCAAATTGTCACCCTTGATCGGTGTGTAAGACCTCTGGAATGCCATGCTCAGATTTCTCAAAAAGCCATTGTGGCAGCCTTCTGGTCTGAAACAGAATAAAGGTAAACATATTTTGAAAAATAGTCTTGCACAACAAGAACATACCTGTTTCCTCAATTTGTAACAGGAAGTTCAAGAATGTCTGCAGCAATTTTCTAAAATGGTACAGTTGCTGTCATTGTTTTCGTAGGTGCTTTTTGAGCAGGGATTGGGGTGTGTCGGGCACCACAAGGAATGCACTTCTTACACCACTCATGTATGTCCCAGGACATGAAAGGCCAGAGGCAGAGATGTTGTGCATATTTAAAGAGTTATTCCATAGTTAGATGATCTGCAATAAGGTTTCCATGGAGAGATCAAAGGACTTACTCCCTTAACTCCCTGGGGTCGACCATCATGCTGGCGAGTCAAGCTTCTTTTTTCTTATCAATCAAATCCATTAGGTGTCTACATTTTACTCACAATAACAACAAAAGTGAACTGTCTTTACAAACTCTCCGCAAATTGTCTTTACAAATGCTTCATTAAAATTAAACTCAGAGATACATTACACACAGACATGCAAAATATATCTTTAGAAAGCTTGTTGAAAACAAACATTCTGTGTTAAATTTATCAGTATGAAACCAAAAAATTGTGAGGTTTCTTGTTTGAACAAATTTTTCTTTTAATGTGACCATTCCCACAAGCTATTTTGGCTTTGTTATTACAATAGTCCACATGTGACACGCATGACTGTTAACATCAGCTCACACGCTCAAGGCTTGTTTCTGGAAGAAAAGAGGGACACCCCAGGATTTACCTCAGTATAGATGCGCTGTGAGAGCACAAAAAAAAAGACCACTGAAAAGAAGGGAAGAATACCCAGGACATACGTTGCACTGAGAAATAACCAAATTACCTAAGAAAAAAGACGGCTGAAAAGAATAACAGATGAATATGCCTTAAGATGCGACTCGCAAGCTGACCCAGCCATGGAGCGGATTATTATAATGAGTAATGAGCGGATCATTATTCTTTGCATTGTTTTTTTTTTTTTCCTAACTAAAATCTTTAAAATCGAGTGAAACGTTTTGAATGTGACAGGCACTTTATTGTATGTAAATTTGTTTAGACAACATTTCTATGTGCTATATAATATCAAACTGTATGATAGTAGTATGAGTGCATGATGAATGCTACCAGTTAAGACCATATTTATGATTAATACTCTATTCACAAATGACTATGTGTATGACTATAATTCTGGAAGTGGACACCACAATGAGGTAAGATGAATAACAATAAAGTTTATTTAAGACAACAGAGGAGTAACAGAAGACTTGCATGTGTAAAGGTGTGTAAACAGTCCAATAAATTGTTTGGCTTGGAATGAATGGTTGTGAACTTGAATGTTTCCCTTTGACAGGATCGATAAGTTTCAAGGTAGGTATTAGCTGGCTCAACTCGACAGACTTTTACCATAAGTCCACTTCATTAAGAATGAGACTGGACACTGAGGGATCTGTGATGTGTGTTTTAATACAGGAGCTTGTTGAGATGATGATTACATGCAGGTATGAGTAGAATGATTTTCACTTAATTTTTAAGTAAATATTCTAGCTTACAGGACTGCTTATGTCTTATTCAGGACATTTCAATCATTTTTTTTCAATCATTTTTATTTATATAGCGCTTTTAACAACACCGGTTGCATCAAAGCACTGTCCAGTATAAGGTAGAAGAATACAATGACAGGGGTGTATAATGACAAGAGTGACCAATTTGTTATTAAATTCAGAGATGGTCTGCAGTCAATTCAACGCTAATCACTAGATGTTAAGTGTCCCCAACAAAGCAAGCCAGGGGTGACAGCGGCAAGGAAACAAAACCCCATCCATACAGAATGGAGAAAAAAACCTTGGGAGAAACCAGACTCAGTTGGTGTCAGTTCTCCTCTGAACGGACGCCCAGCACTTAACTTCCAGTTCAATTTTAAATGCAGGATTTGGTGATCTGTCCACGGGGCGCATTTAGGTGTTCTGGTCTCTGATGAACATAATCTCTGGGTGCTGATCCACCATCTAGTCTGGATAGAAACTGTGAAAACAGATTGAGAAAGAGACAGGACTAATATTAGCGTAGATGCTATTCTTTTTTACGATGTCACAAGTACATCGTATTTTAGAAGTAGTGTTCCCGGTTCCAGCAAATCTAAGTAATGCAGCCTAAAAATCCTTTTTAATGGATTTGAATAATAAAAAGTGTGTTGGTGTGTTATGTGTAGGCTAAGAGATGTACGTCTTATACTTATTCAGCAACATCTAACACAAACTCAGCTGTTACTGAATGAATGAATGCATGCATGACAGTTCAATTTTCTTCCATCCTGTTTGGACTTAATGTGTGTATAACATTACCATTGCCATGTATTGTGGTTGTAGTTTGGCAAGTTAGAAATGCACTGGTAAAACTTTAGTGACACTTTTCTAACTTTGTGTTTAGAATATGCAAATAAGTTCCACAGGCAGAAGGAAGGATAGAATCAGCCAATCACAGCTTGGAAATGAAGAAGCTCCAGATTGCAATCTTGTCCTCATCGAAAAGAGATAAAGGTACCTTTCGGAAAACACCCCTTGTTCTGAGTCTCCGCCCTGTGTGGTAGGAGAAAGAAACAGATCACCTACGCTCCGAGTCTGGGCATGAAAGGGTGAGACACTAACAGACCACCTTCTGAGTCTCTGGCCTGTTACAGGAAGGTAGCAACAGAAACAACCATAGTGAGTCTCATGAGGGAAGAGACCATAACAACTACCAAGTCTTGAGTCTCCAGCTTTGAATCAGCAACAGATACGACTCACGCTCTGAGCCTCCATCCTAGAGAGACAAAGCGGACCAACCATGTTCTGGTTCTCTAGCTCAGAGAGGCAGAAGACATACAGACATCAGCAGCAAGGTTAAGCTCCAGAGAGCAAACATTTACTTTAAGGTACTTTAGCTTGCGTGTTCCTGCACCTACTCCATGGCCACATCTGCATGTTCCAGATTTTAGCACCCTTTGGTGCTACAGGAGATCAGTATCCTCCAGTGCTTTGTGATCAAGGCTGCCTTTCCCCCAGACTGGTCACTTTTTTGATGTATGACCGTCCATTCAATTCAATTCATCTGCCACACCATCAATGACTATTCTCATTTCTCAGCCTCATGAGAGGTTTGTGGTCTATAATGATGAAGAAGTGCTGCTTGTAAAAATGGTGGCAGAAATGTCTGACAGCCCATACAATATCCCAAAGTTCTCTATTATACTTAGACCACTTCCTTTCAGCTTGTGAGGACATGGCTGGCATAGGCTACCACTGTTTCATCTGTCCCTTTCTCCTGGGTAAGTACAACTCCAATAGCTGATGCAGAGGCATCTGTGTACAGAAGTAAAGGCCGTTGAAAATCTGGGAAAGAGACGAGGTAGAAGAGACAGGGCATACTTCAAATACATAAATGCTTCATGACATGCAGCAGTCCATCTGAATGCACTGTTCTTTTCTGTTAATCTATGCATTTGCATGGTGAGCAAAGTTCTTAATGAATTTCCTATAGTAGGAGCACAATCCTAAAAATGCCCTCACTCCTGCAACCCACAGGATTTTAATCTGGAGAAAATGTCCTCCAAATGCTGAAGGTTATCCTCAATGGTCTGACTGAAAATTGTCCAAATACACCAAGCAAATTTTCCAAGGCAGACCACGAAGCACCATTTCCATCAACCTTTGAAAAGTTGCTGGAGCATTGTTCAGACCCACTGACATAACTTTAAAGTGGTACAGTCCGCTACCTGTGGTGAAAGCAGCTTTTTCACGATCCTCTTTTGCCAGTTCCTCTTGCCAGTAACTATGAAGAGTGTCTATTGTGGAGAACCAACCAGAATCTGTCAAAGCATCCAGTGCATCATTATCTTTAGGTAGAGGATGAGAGTCTTTTATGGTTACAGCATTTAGCTTTTTACAACAGAAATGCAATGTGTCATCCCGCTTATGCACTAGAACTACAGGTGCTGCCCAGGGGCTATAACTCTCTTCAAATGATATCTGTTTTTAAGAGGTTTGTCACCTGATGTTGTATTTCTTCTTTGTTTGAGGGTCACTCAGTTGGGTCTTTCTTTGATAGGCATGGCCTCCCCTGTCCGAATCCTATGATTAATTATCCCAGTTCCCAGTACTTTATAAGCAGCTCTGCTAGGGATTAAACTTGAGATGCAGACAGGTTGGAATTATTAATGGATACAGGTAGAGAAGTGGCACAAGGGTCAGACATAGTATTGCAACATTCTCCCTCTAAATTTGTTGTGTAAAGGAAAGAAAGAAAGTGAAACTAACCAAGATGCTGGCTTGCATGAAGTTCAGTGTCCTCTTCTGTGGCATTTAGAACTTTCTCCTGCCACACATGCTGTGATATTGATTTCACCACAGACTGGTAGTTTGGTTCTTTGCAAGAACAGAAACATTACAACATGCTGCAGCTTCATGACCTGTAGAGAGTAGAGGGAGCTAGTAGAAGGATAATTTGCCAAGTCTCATGCCCAAAATTAAGACACCTAAAGTGTCCATACAGTGTCCAGTGACAGAACGTGCAAATGGAATTTCTCATTTTGGCATTTTTGTAACATGGGATGAGAATGACAAAAATCTTTCCCAATAATGGAAATAGTAGAGCCAGTGTCCACCAGTGCAGAAGTATTCACTCCTTCTACAATCGACACAATACAATACAATGCTTTGCTGACATCTTGTTAGGGCACTGGGTATGTTCATCATTTGTATTAAACAATATAAAGTCAGTGTGGGGCTGGGAGGCCGAAGCTAATGTTTGCCCCTCAACATTAGCTACCAAAAGTTTCCCTTTTGCTTGAATGGCTGCTGGCTGTCAGGGGCCCGAAAGCATACACTGTTGGTTTGAGGACTCCCTTCTCTACCCCACCACTGGACTTCACTAGGGCTGCATTCCAATTTGTATTCATTGGTAAAGTACCAATGGTCTGGAAAGTGTCCCCTCTGGCAAATAATAGGGCCTAGCTTTGTCGCCTCCATGTGAGTTGTCCCTTTCATCTGGAATTGTGCTATGCCAGTCATTCAACACCGCAGCATCTTTATGCCAGTTACTAGATGCATGGGCATTATCAGGCTGATATTGTGAACTGCGGTATCTTGGTGAAGGCTTGTGGGTCATTCTAGGTTGCTCCTTTACTGAAGAAGTTCTATTTCTCTCCCAGAACTCTAGCCATTCTGTCAGATGGGCAGTTTTTAAAGCCAGCCACAAATTGTTGAAAATTCTCACATCCGACAGCCATGTTGTCAACACTGAAGCTAACCTCGTGGCTTCATTGCTTGCACTGCCACCTCAAAATGACAAATGGCCAAATGTCCAAATGGCGCCTATTTTGTAGCCAAAAACGCAAGTGACCCCAAACGTCACCAAATGCCAGTTGAAATTACTCTATAATTATTCTATGAAAACCCATAGATATGAAGCTGGATATGTGTGATGCTAACGCTTAAAAGAATCAGTTTTTAATCTCCCAGCATATTAATATTGTAATTGTGCGAAAATTATGATTTATTAATCGAAATTTGTGTGAAAAGGAATAAAATGTGTATTAGTTTTACTGCCTGTAGTGTTCATTTCTTTTAGAAACTGCACTGATGTACTTATTGGTATGTATTTCTTGCTAAAACGTGCTACCAGGTATGTCAATGCCATGAGACCAGATAGATATAAACGCATATGGGCATATTTTAATACAACAAATAGAAGCCACACAAGGTCACATAAAGCATCCCTGATTTTGAAAATGAAATCAATATGCATGAGTAATCAATCTAACATGCCACACAAAACAAAGACCTATTGAAGAACACAGACAGCTACAACAACAATCTCTATGTAAATTCCGGTACACCAAAGAAAACAAACAAGAGGGAATGTATAACCACTGCCAACAAAAATGCTGTATGAGAATCAACAGTGTTAAAAATAATAGTAAAAGATTTGTAATTTACAATATAAATTCTAATATTCTAATTGTGAAAATTAGGAATAGTTCACCCAAAGCTGAAACCTCTATCATCATTATTATTATTTATGCTTAAGTAGTTCCAAATATGTATAAGTTTCTTTGTTCTGCAAAACAAAAAAGGAAGACATTTTTAACAAAGTTTGTAACCAGGTTGTTTTGGGGCACCACTGACTTCCATAGTATTTTTCCTACTATAGAAGTAAGTGGTGACAAAAAAAGCCTGATTACAAACATTCTTTAAAATATCTTCTTTCAGCAGAACAAAGAAATTTATACAGATTTAGAACTACTCAAGGGTGACTAAATGATGACAAAAGTAAACTTTTGGGTAAACTATTTAAGTCAACTTTTTAAGCAACAGCAAACACACAGATTTCCCACATTACAACAAATTCACCTTTCCCAGTACCTCAAAATACTTAAAATATAGTATTTGTGACATTAGCAACTTATCTGAACCATTTTAAAAATGTATACAATTACATATAAATAAATAAAAACAAAACATATACATTTTAGAGTATGCATTTAGGCTGTTTTTTTGTCTTCTGTTTGTTTGTTTATTTAAATGTTCTACCTAATTGTGTTAAAATTTACTTTTATTTTATTTTTAAAATACTTTTAGAATCGACTTCTAGCTGTAAGGTCGTCAGCTCGCTCCAAATCAGTCATGACTAAAAACAATAGATATATAAAATAATAATAATGCAATTTTATAATATGTTTGTTATATGATAGAATATGAAAAGTTCAACAGAAACAAAATGTTCTGTTGTTCCATGTAGTTACATCCTTAATGCCGAGCCAAACCAAATCACATCACACCAAACAAAGAGCTTGCATTGTAAACTATCTGTCATGCCAAAGTGGAGGAGAACAGTAATTTTATTTGTGAGTTGTGTAACTGGTTTTGTTTTGGTTAATTGTTTGGATTTTTTATTTTAACGTGATGATTGTGCTACAACGCCACATTGGAGGGTTTTCGAGCATTAACTGTCTTTTTAAGGTCATGCCATAGCATCTCAATGGGATTCAGTTCAGGACTTTGACTAGGCCACTCCAAAGTCCTCTCCATTTAGTTTTTTTTCAGCCATTCAGAGTGCTGGTGTGTTTTGGGATATTGTGTTTTTGTCCTGCTGCAGAACCAAAGTTTGCTTCAGTTTGAGGTCATAAACAGATTTAGTCTCTTCTGTCCACAGAGTATTTTCTCAAAAGTCTTGGAGATCATCAAGATGTTTTCTGGCACAACTGAGACAAGTCTTTGTTCTTTTTTCTCAGCAGCAGTTTTTGCCTTGGAACTCTGCCATTCAGGCCATTTTTCAAACACTTTCTCAGTTGTTTTGTTGTTTTCCCTTCATAATAAAAACTGCATGTTGTGTTAACTTGTGTTATCTTTGATTTATATTGACATTTTTGATGATCTGAAACACTGAAGTGTGACAAACGGGAAAAAAAAAAAAAATCAGGATTGGGGGGTCAAAACTTTTTCACACCACTGTATATATATATTAAGATTTGAATAAAATATTTACCACATAGAAAATGTGGTAAATCTTAACTTTACACAACACAACACAACACAACAACAACAAAAAAATAATAAAAGTAAAAGACAACAAACATGGGCAATGCTTTAGATTACAGCCCACAATGTACCGTGTAATTGCACAGAATTTACAGTGTACCTATTTTGCACCTATAGACTACCTCAGCAATACCTATAAGTAAGTATAAGGTAACGTTTTGAGAATAAGGGGGTAATAACCTGCAAAATTATAAAGTGTTTATACTGTATGTATTTTATAACTAAATGGCACCTATTCTGAAATTACATGGTATGTATGACACAGTTACCGAAAACTTACAGCTGTACCTATTGTAGGTATGTAATTGGAAACAATGTGCAATGTTTAGGGTGTCAGGGGTTGGCAGCGGCCTGTTGTGTTTGTCTTGTGTTTTGTTGTCCTGAAGCACATGGTCTTTGTTTTGACAGCTCGCCATGTGCTTTGCTGTTAACTCCTCCCCTCTTGTTAACCCTAATTGTTTCACACTCCTGCACCCCATTTCCGTTAATTACCCTCTCTACTTAGTCTCCTTGTGTTTTCTGTCCTTTGTCAGTCCGTCGTCTAATGTTAGTTTGTTCTGACTCTGAACCTCTGTTGACCAGTCTGTTCTGTTTGCATTTGTCCAGTCTTAGTCCTGTTCTCGGTCTAGTTAATGCCTTCTGCTTTTTGTGTTTTTTCTATTTTTATTAGTTTCTCGCTTTTTCCCGCCTTCTGCCCCCATCTCTCCAGTTCGCTTTTTGCCCAGCTCAGGACTCTCCCCTCACCGACGACCTTTGGGTGCCAGTGCCTGTCTCGGTCTTCTAGTGGGCGGATGCTGGACGTGGCTACAGTGGGAAGCTTCGCGGCGACCGCTTTGGCGGCCACCCTTGTCCTGCTCCACCGGTTGGGCCTGGTTCACCTTTGCCCCATCGAACTGTGTCAGTTAGATGATCCATCCTTCACCTCCTCTGCAGCTGGGATCGTGGCTGGAGTAGACTGCCATCTGTTTCACCCCTTTGTGGGATTATTACACAAAGACCTTTTGTTCAAATAAAGTTAATTTCTTTCTGCAATTGGGTCTGCTCGTCTGTCCTGACAGTACGGACTGACCAAAATGGACCCAGCGGAAGAAGACTACGTCCCGTACCGCCTGGCTGGCCCACCAGGGGCTATGATTGGTCATCATGCCAATCAGCTGTCTACTACCTCTCAGGAGGTTGATTCCCACACCTCTCAACTGGCTAATTTAAACGACCAGGTTCAAGATCTGCAGCGGGAGATCCGAGTATCATCCAGCATTCATTCCCACCTTGAGCCACATGCCAACAATCCACCTCCCTATGACGGGACCCGAACTCTTGCAAGGCCTTTTTGTCCCAATGCTCTCTGGTGTTTGCCCTTCAGCCTGGCCGTTATGCCTCCGAACAAACGGTAAGTGTGCTTACGCCATCACACTTCTCACCGGCAAGGCTCGAGCGTGGGGACAGCCGTTTGGGTCTTCACCAAGGACTCCCAGAGCGTCGAGGGCCCACCATCCCTGTCTTCCAGCGATCCTGAGCCCATGCAATTAGGTCGTCTCCACCTCACGGCTCAGGAGAAACAACATCGTCTGACTCGGGGATTGTGCTTGTACTGTGGCAACTCTGGACATCGGGTCTCTACGTGCCCTTTAAAGCCAAGGCCCACTAGAGTACCAGGGCGTCCTAGTGGGTTCATCTCTCCATGCCCTCTTCCCATTCCCGCACCCTCCCTTCCAGCAGTAGTCACCTGTCAAGGGACCTCTCACAGCTGTGAGGCTCTGATTGATTCTGGGGCCGAGGCCAACTTCCTCGATGTCCAGACTGCTAAAGATTGGGGTATCCCTGCCATCCCACTCACCTCTCCTGTTCCTGTATGGGGTCTGTCTGGCCAAAAACTTTCCACCATCACGCATTCCACCCCAGTGTAAGTCTGGTCGTGTCGGGCAATCACTGTGAGGACATTGTGCTGCTTCTCCTGGACTCCCAACAGGCTTGTCTTGTTTTGGGGCATCCATGGTTGAGGCGGCATGGTCCTCACATTGATTGGTCCCATAACTTAATTTTGTCTTGGAACAAGTCGTGTTATGTGTCTTGTTTGGGTGCTGCTTCTCCTGTCTCTGTGTCTTCCTTTCCTCAGGATCAGGAGGTGGATGTCTCTGGCGTTCCGGTGGAGTACCTCGATCTGCGTCGGGTGTTCAGCAAGTCCCGAGCTCTATCCCTTCCTCCCCACCGGCCCTACGACTGTGCTATTGACCTCCTCCCAGGCACTTCTCCGCCCAGGGGACGTTTATTCTCCCTGTCTGCTCCGGAACGAGAGGCTATGGACACTTATATCCAGGAATCGCTGCGTAATGGACTCATTCGCCACTCCTCATCTCCTGCTGGTGCTGGTTTCTTCTTTGTTAAAAAGAAGGATGGTTCTCTGCGTCCCTGTATTGATTACAGGGGACTCAATGACATCACTGTTAAGAATAGGTACCCTCTTACCCTTGATGTCTTCTGCTTTTGAGCTCTTGCAGGAGCTAAGGTCTTCACTGTTAGACCTCCGCAATGCCTACCACTTAGTCAGGATCCGGGAGGGTGATGAGTGGAAGACAGCATTCAACACTCCCTCGGGACACTACGAATATCAGGTCCTTCCGTTCGGTCTCACGAACGCTCCTGCTGTCTTCCAGAACATGGTTAACAGTGTGTTGGGAGACATGATTAACCGTTTTGTCTTTGTGTACCTTGATGATATTCTCATCTTCTCCCCTCTCTCCAGGTACACACCCACCACGTTCACCTTGTTCTCCAACGTTTGCTAGAAAATCAGCTCTTTGTCAAAGCGGAGAAGTGCGTTCCACGCCAGGTCGGTCTCATTCCTTGGGTTCATTGTTTCGGAAGGGGAGGTTAAACCGGACCCTGTCAAGGTGAAGGCAGTCGCCGAATGGCCAGTACCCGACTCTAGAAAGGCTCTGCAGCGATTCCTGGGATTCGCCAATTTTTATCGGCGGTTTGTCAGGAATTATGGCCAGGTGGCTGCACCCTTAACCGCGCTCACCTCTACCAAGTCACCTTTTGTATGGAATTCTCGGGCTCAGGAGGCCTTTGATAATCTCAAGTCCCGGTTTATCTCTGCTCCTGTTCTCTCTGTTCCAGATCCTAAGAGACAATTCATTGTTGAGGTTGACGCATCTGATGTCGGGGTCGGCGCTGTCTTGTCCCAACGCTCCTCCCAGGATGGGAAAGTACATCCTTGTGCTTTCTTTTCGCACCGTCTGAACCCTGCCGAACGGAATTATGACATCGGCAACAGGGAGCTGTTGGCAGTCAGGCTGGCCTTGGGGGAGTGGCGTCACTGGTTGGAGGGGGCCACTCAGCCTTTTTTGGTCTGGACGGATCACAAGAATCTAGAATATATCCGTTCAGCCAAGAGGCTGAGTTCTCGGCAGGCTCGCTGGGCACTTTTCTTCAACCGCTTCAGGTTCACCCTTTCGCATCGCCCGGATCCAAGAATGTCAAGCCTGACGCCTTGTCTCGCCTTTTTGAGCCCCCGGGAGAAGCGGCTTCTACCGACCCGATCCTCCCTCATGGGGTGGTTGTGGGGGCTCTTACTTGGCAGATTGAGAGACTTGTCAGCGAGGCCGGTCAAGGAGTGGTTATTCCTGTGGGGTGTCCAGCGGGTCGGTTGTTCGTTCCTGAGTCCCTTCGCTCTGAAGTTCTCCAGTGGGGTCACGACTCCAAGCTAACCTGTCACCCGGGAGTCAGGAGATCGTTGGCAGCCATCCGTCAACGATTTTGGTGGCCATCTATAGGCCAGGATGTCAGGCAGTTTGTGTTGGCTTGCTCAGTCTGCGCCCAGACGAAGACCTCTAACCAGCCTCCGTCAGGTCTGTTATGTCCCCTCCCCATTCCCACCCGTCCTTGGTCTCATATTGCCTTGGACTTTGTTACTGGTCTTCCCCCCTCTAAGGGCAACACCGCTATCCTTACGGTGGTGGATCGTTTCTCGAAATCGGTCCATTTCATTGCCCTCCCCAAACTCCCCTCAGCCAAGGAGACCGCGTTATTGGTTATCGACCACGCTTTTCGGCTCCACGGGATGCCTACGGACGTGGTTTCTGATCGGGGTCCCCAGTTTGTCTCCCGGTTTTGGCAAGAATTCTGTCGACAGATCGGGGCCTCTACGAGTCTGTCTTCAGGTTATCACCCTCAGTCGAATGGTCAATGTGAGCGAGCCAACCAGGATCTTGAAAGAGCACTCCGCTGCCTGGCGCTGTAATCCTGCCTCCTGGAGTCAGCAGCTTTCCTGGGTAGAGTACGCCCACAATACTCTACCAGTGGCATCCACAGGTATGTCACCTTTTGAATGTTCTGTTGGTTATCAACCCCCCTTGTTTCCCATTCAGGAACCCGACGCTGCGGTGCCGTCTGCCCTAGCCTTTGTCCGGAGGTGTCGTAACACCTGGAATAAGGCCAGGAGGGTCTTGGCCCAGACCGCTAGACGCACCAAGGCAGCAGCTGACCGTCATCGGACTCCAGCCCCGCGCTACATTTGTGGTCAGAAGGTATGGCTTCCACTAAGGACCTGCCTCTCAGGCGACTTCCCCGCAAGCTGGCGCCCAGGTTCATTGGTCCATACCAGATCACCAAGGTTCTCAGTCCGGTGGTTGTTAGGCTCAAGTTACCTTCCTCCCTTGGTCGGGTACACCCTGTTTTTCATGTATCCAGGTTAAGCCTGTCATTCGCTCCCATCTTAACACTAATGCCTCTTCCCCATTCCCCCTCGTCTAGTGGATGGTTCTCCGGTCTACACCGTCCGGAGATTGCTTGACGCTCGTCAGAGTAGGGGAAGAGGTTTTCAATACCTGGTGGACTGGGAGGGTTACGGACCTGAGGAGAGGTCATGGATTCCGGCTCGGGGCGTCCTGGATCCATCACTCATCGAGGATTTCCGCCGCGCAGGGATTATCCTCCTTGATACGCCTGGGGCGCCCTGAGGGGGTACTGTCAGGGGTTGGCAGCGGCCTGTTGTGTTTGTCTTGTGTTTTGTTGTCCTGAAGCACATGGTCTTTGTTTTGACAGCTCGCCATGTGCTTTGCTGTTAACTCCTCCTCTCTTGTTAACCCTAATTGTTTCACACTCCTGCACCCCATTTCCGTTAATTACCCTCTCTACTTAGTCTCCTTGTGTTTTCTGTCCTTTGTCAGTCCGTGCGTCTAATGTTAGTTTGTTCTGACTCTGAACCTCTGTTGACCAGTCTGTTCTGTTTGCATTTGTCCAGTCTTAGTCCTGTTCTCGGTCTAGTTAATGCCTTCTGCTTTTGTGTTTTTTTCTATTTTTATTAGTTTCTCGTTTTTTCCCGTCTTCTGCCCCCATCTCTCCAGTTCGCTTTTTGCCCAGCTCAGGACTCTCCCCTCACCGACGACCTTTGGGTGCCAGTGCCTGTCTCGGTCTTCTAGTGGGCGGATGCTGGACGTGGCTACAGTGGGAAGCTTCATGGCGACCGCTTTGGCCGGCCACCCTTGTCCTGCTCCACCGGTTGGGCCTGGTTCACCTTTTGCCCCATCGAACTGTGTCAGTTAGATGATCCATCCTTCACCTCCTCTGCAGCTGGGATCGTGGCTGGAGTAGACTGCCATCTGTTTCACCCTTTGTGGGTTTATTACACAAAGACCTTTTGTTCAAATAAAGTTAATTTCTTTCTGCAATTGGGTCTGCTCGTCTGTCCTGACATAGGGGATGCAAAAGAACAAACAGCATGCAACAAACGTCAAAGGATTTAATAAACCGGCAAAGTGAAATAAATATTATTATTTATTAGAGACGGGATTGATGAATAGAAAATAAAACCCTGTTCCACACTCCGGAGCAAAGGGTGGCAGTATTTATGTTGCCTGCTGCAAATAAAAACCAAGCAGAAGAAACTAATTGCGCATGTGTCATGGTGTAGTTTAGAGAGAAGGAGCTCGACGAGAATATAAAGTTAATGATTTTAATCATGCACACATAAAGGAATAATATAAAATTAATTAGGCTTTGACACAATAGAGATTCTGCAATGGTCCTTTCGTGTAGCAACGAGACCGGACATTGAGTGAACTGTGCCGTGTGTTTTTATGCAGGAGCTGATGAGGTATTTATTAGGTGCAGGTGCAGCTGGTTAGAATTTGGGTGACTGGGAATATTGTGGTTGAATAATGGGATTTCAGGATGGTGGTTGACTGGTGGAAAAGCCTGGCTCCATAGATTCTCTGTGGGGTTCAGGTCTGATGCGTTTGCTGGCCAGTGAAGCACACCAACACCATGGACATTTAAATAACTTTTGGTGCTTTTGGCAGGGTGGGCAGGTGCCAAATCCTGCTGGGAAATAAAATCAGCATCTTCAAAAGCTGATCAGCAGATGAAAGCATAAAGTTCTACAAAATTTCTTGGTAAATGGGTGCAGTGGCATTGGTTTTCAAAAAACACGATGGACCAACACCAGCAGATGACATTGCACCCCAAATCATCACAGACTGGGGAAACTTACCACTGAACTTCAAGCAACTTGGGCTTTGATCTTCTCCTCCCTTTCTTCAGAATCTAGAACCTTGGTTTCCAAATGAAATAGCTCTCCTCTGAAAAGAAGACTTTGGACCACTGGGCAACAGTCCAGTTCTTCTTCTCCTTAGCCCAAGTAAGATGCCTCTGATGTTGTCTGTGGTTCAAGAGTGCCTTAACAAGAGGCATAGAACAACTGTATTCAACAGCTTCTTTGGCAATGATTGTTTGTGGCTTACCCTTCTTGTGAAGGGTGTCAATGATAGTCTTCTGGACAACTGTCACATCAGCAATCCTCCCCACAATTGTGTAGCCTAGTGAACCAAACTGAGAGACCATTTTGAAGGCTCAGGAAACGTTTGTGGGTTTTTGTTAAATGTGAGCCAAAATCATCACAATTAAAAGAACCAAAGATTTAAACTTCTTCAGTCTGTATGCATTGAATTTAATATTGAGAATTTAATTTGAGTTAAATTACTGAAATAAATGAACTTTTCCATAACATACTAGTTTATTGAGATGCACCTGTATTTTACTTTAAAATGTTTTCTGGAAAACATTATTTTACCTTTCGTTAAAAGTATTAGTATCAGTATTAATTCAGTATCAATTCCCAAAATGTGTCAGGTGACTAAAGATACAAACAACAATGAAATTCCATCCTTCCAGAAACACTCATGAAAAAAAATCCCAAAACATTCATCATCTAAAACAATAAAAAGAAGAGGTGTGGACCAGCAAGAGATATAAATGAACGCTTAGTTTAACCATCGTACTCAAAGAACACCCTGTCAGACTCAACTACAGGTAACAGCATAATATAACAATTAACAATAATAACACACTAAATGATGAATCTCTTATCTTAAAAGCTTTTGTTTAAAT
Source organism: Puntigrus tetrazona (assembly GCF_018831695.1). Lineage (NCBI taxonomy): Eukaryota > Metazoa > Chordata > Actinopteri > Cypriniformes > Cyprinidae > Puntigrus > Puntigrus tetrazona. The sequence continues at coordinate 9,310,850 of NC_056714.1, forward strand.
ATTTATTTTTAAAAACATTATTTGTTGTCTTTAACAATAGCACAATTTGCTATCTAGATTCTCAAAGACAGTAGACAGCTAAGCAATCCAAAATGCTGCATCAACTTGTGCTGCTCTCTGCCCTTTGCGCCATGAGCATGACCCTGCGTGAGTATTACTGTTCAGCTCGATACAAATATAGTGCAATATATAAATCAGCAACTGACTAAATGATTATGCTTTAAGTGATTACTGTTATTTTGTTCTACGCTGTTATAAAGTAGCATAATAATAAAGAATTATGTTTGGTGCACTAAAGCAGTCGAAATAATGGAGTCAGTTGGAACCAAAAAAATGGTTTAAGTGATTACTTGAAAATTAATTTCACTTACAGCTGATAATCAATTACCTTTTCAGCTTTACCTGAATTTTACTCATACTCCACCGCTGTTGGTGAAGGCAATGGAAACGAATTTTCCACTGCTCATGACGGTCGCATCAGGGGAATCAGAGTTTATGAATATTCCAACAATGGATACTACTATAGCTATAGTTACATCAATGGGTAGGTATTCCCAAGTACCAGATACACACTGGATAACATATAATGAAGTCCTAAATAATCTGACGTGCAAATTATACACTTTATATTTCACACAGCATATTCAATATTATATGTTTAAGATTTTATATTTTGTATTGTTTTTTGTGGTATTGTTATATGATATTTTGCTCTGAATAATTTAATGGCACGTGCTGTATCTGTTTAGGATCCAGCTAAATTATGACAGTAACTGGACAGAACTGGTTGGCGTGAAATATTATGGCAATGAAAGGGAGATAACACTCTTCGACAATGAACATTTCATTCAGGTCTCTGGAAAGTATTATTCTGGTTACATCAGTGAGCTTCTGTTTGTCACTAACGAGGGGCGCTTTTTTAAAGTGGGGCAACCTTCTGGACTTTCATTTAACTTCTACCCGACCCACGATGGAAGTGAACTACGCTTCCTCAGCGGTCGCCAGAATGGATTTGCCCTCACCTCCATTGGTGCTCATTGGGCTGTCTACTAAAATTCCACTATATAAAGTCAAAAATATCTTACAGGCTGCACACTGTGTGTATGTTAAGTAGCAGCCTACTCATGTATTTTCTTGAACTCTTTATGATGGATGAAATTAGGGGCCTTTTAAGTTGTCTGTATTATTAGAATGACTTCTCATTAATAATTTACTGATTCATTAATGAATACAATGCTATAAGAAGACTGGTTATATACGAAATTTGTTTTATTCCTAACAATAAGAGCTTCCTCTTTAACACAATAATGATTTTCCAAAATGGACATAGTCTCAACAGAAAATATATACATATTGTGATTTTGTTTTTTAATTTTTTCTTCTTTTTAAAGCTAACTATTAAACTTTATGTGTCGAAGTTGATTTTTTAATTAAAACACTTATTAATGTTACATGAAGATCACAATAAAACTTCCTTATTAAAACATTCCCCATGCCTTTATTATTTACTTAATTTTTCAAATGTAAAATATAATTGTTATACATTTGACCCAAGCTTTCAAGCTGACTTTAGGAATTCATATAAAATATAAACTAATACTAATGTAAAAACTATGGTAATGCAAACCAAGCAAGAGGTAAACATTTCCATATTTATTGTGTGAATGAAAAAAAATTCCAAAATCAAGACTGCAACATAGCTGTGCCATCATTTGGTTCAGGTTTGCTGAGAAACACAGCAATCTTCAAGCTAAGTGTACAATCTTAGCCTTGTAAACAATCTTGCAGATTTTTGCAGTACATTGCCAGTTTCAAAAGAATGGCAATATAGAAACCATGGCCATAGCAGAGATGCATAAGGTGGTAGCAGTCTCAAAGTTGGTACCAGAAAGCAGTTGCAGAGACAAAAGCACTGGCTGTTTTTAAGACAATCCCATTGGAAAGGCAATGGTAGTGTCAAAGGCACTGTCAATCTGGGAGGCTTCGGCAGTCTGATAGTTAATGTCACTCTGAGATGTGCAGTGTCAGTCTAAGAGGCACTGGAAGTGGCAGTACTACAACAGCATTGCTTTTTTTCCTTTTTTTTTTTTTTTTTTTTTTTTTTGTACCATAGAATGATTTTGAATAGGAATTCCAGGGCATTGTGTTCAACATAGATCCAGTGCACTTTACTGCTGCATGTAATCTCTTCCATAGAGAACAGGTGGTGGGCAGAAACCTACACTATTAAATTCACTTCTTTCATACCAATATAAAAATCACAATGTACACATCATCTAACTATTCAGTCAGTCATCACACCTAGTCATTCTTCATTTAACATTTTAACTGATATGGGAATAAAAGACTTTTTAAATTGATTATATCTATACGCACACAGTGGAAATATATTCCTCTATATAAAGTACACGCCATGGGTCAGCTAAAAGTTTATGTGCTTCCCTAAGAACCGACTGTTCATATAGTAACTCAAGGGACAAATACTCTTTTTTTCCCCAACATTCTTCATTGCTATTTTTGACAAGAATGCAGTCTTAGACTTTACCTGAACTGTAAGGTTACCAAACCATACCATAATTCCTTATCTAATTATGCTCTCTATAACTGCCTGGTAATATAAATGCATAATTTTTCGCTGTACTCCGAAAAGTCTACGCAAAAAGTACAATCTTACTTGGCATACTGTCTGGGCCCAGAAATGACACGAACCCAAAGTATCCCCAAAAGAGAGTTGGACAGCCACCAGATTGGCAGGAAAAAGCTGGGATACTGAAAGGAGCAGGTGTCCCATACTTAGAATTTGTAGAAGTAAGACTTGTAGTAATATATGGCTTATTGTTTGGATAAATAGCCACACGCTTTTTCCAACACATTGTCCACACAAAAATTTTGATTTAGAATCTGTGACAGTGTGTCGCAATATCCAAGCTGTGAAACATATCCCAATCTGTACACAGAAAGCATCCCTTAAGCTTTTTTATGCTATGATCTGAAAACGAATAAATAGGCTTATACATTGGAGTTAAATAAAAATATCATTGTCAGAATTTGTCAATGGTGGCTTTCATCCAGCAATTTTGGTTTTCTTTATGCTGCAATGACATTTATCTAAAATATTTTGATCACGTGTTACACACTGAACATACTGTTCAAAGCCAGTGAGATAGATGAGAGCCGACATGCCTCAGAATGGTCCAACAGGGTAAGTCTGTCTCGTGATAGTAATGTATAACGATAAGATTAAATGCAGAGACTGTTTGTGTAATCAAATTGATGATAATTGCTAGAATCACTAGAAATGAAGTGTTTCCAACTAAGATGAAGGTCATCTCTTGTTACTGATCCACCATCTGATCTGGTAACAAACTGAGAAACAGAATAAGAAAGAAAGACACTAATATTAGCGTAGATGCCAATCTTTTTATGATGTATTGAGTACATTGTGTGTTATAGTGAGTATTACCGGGTTCTGGCTGATCTAGTTAATGCAGCCTAACAATACTTTAATGAATTTCAATAATACAAGCTTATTACTGTGTTATGTGCAAAAGATAGGTCTTTAATCTAGATGTAAACTGATAGAGTGTGTCTGCTTCCCCAACAATGTTAAGGAGATTGTTCCAGAACTTGGGTGCTAAATAAGAAAAGGATCCCCATTTGTCTACCCTTCTGTTGGATGTTTTATAGAGCAAGTTCCGCCTGGGGGAGGAGGGAGTAAATAAACAAAATCTGTTTTTGTTTTATTTCTTGTTTCCGTCCTGTTCCTGTATTTCCTTGTTTGTTTTTTTCCTGTTTTTGTTTGGTTAATTATGTTCATCTTTATCAGCTGTGTTTCCCAGGTGTCTTGAGTTCTTCCTTGACTGCCCTTTGTTTATATACCCCAGTTCTGTGTGTGTTGTGGGTCCTTGTAAGTCATTCTTTATGATCTGTACCCAGTGTTTCAGTTTGATGATTAAGACTCTCGACTGTTGACTCTGTGACTCCTGCGTAATTCCTTGCAGTGCAAATGTGACAGGGGACCACTAGAATATTTTAAACTCATCACTGAAAAGGTTAACATTTCTGCATTTGATGTTGAGAGTATAGGTTGCATTTTAGATATGGTTTTGAGATTAAAAATGTGGTTTTACAGGTGCTAGAAACAGCACACCTAGGTTCCAAACTGATAAAGAAGATCAAACAAAGCAGCTCTGAAGTGTTAGACAGGGTTCTAGGTTAATACATATGGGGTTTAACTCCTAAACAAGCAGCATTAGCAGAAAGATTAGCAGAGATTTGCATATAGGTCATCATAATTTCACACATCTTCCAAATCGAATAAAAATAAAAACTTAAAAAGGATTCCAACAATCCATCAGCATAACGTCAACACCTGAGTCTGGGTCACCCGCAGAACAGTGCCAACAGAAGCCTGGAGTGCCTAGCATTCTCTTTCTTTCTGTGCATTTGAGTATGTGTAAGAGATTGAGTCAATGAAAAATACTGCACAGTTGAGTTAATTGGAATACAGTGTGGTGAGTTTGGCACACTTATGCTCATGGTTCATTCATTTTTATTTTCCTGGCTTATTTGGTGGCTAGAGAGGGTTGCCGTGATTTTGCCAAATTAACATTACTGTCCAAAAATCTAGATTTATACCTAAAACTGATATTTCCTGAAAAATTATCCCTCTGACTGTTTGTTTGGAATGTTGTTCCAGGATCAACAAGGATGTTGATTTAAGAACATCTTGTACTTGGTGAAATCACTCTCACTCTGTATCTATGGCAGATTTTGAATTCTCTGATGAGTGTGCGGATTGACGTATTATTATTAGGCCTCACAGAGGATGCCTGCATGAATTGCAGAGTTATGTCTTGGGAGAGGAACACTTCAAGGATAGTTTTGGTGTAAGGACTTTTGGGTGAGATGCGTCCAATAGCAGCATCGAAACCATAAATAAATAGCAGCTAAACGTAAACATTCTGAAGCAGTTTCATACCCCAAGAATGCAAATGCAGGCAATTGTGGAAATCACACTGCTGCTCTCCCATATTGCCTGGCTGGGCTTGACTGGGCAAGAGCTTCTCCAACTCAGTCAGTTAAGTTCATAGGTGTGATCCTGGACTCACAATTATTGATAGCTTCGCCATGAGAACAGTGGGTGAGCAGTATTCTGCATCTCCTCCAATGCATGCCGGCCACCGTTCAGGTATTTCCTCAAGGTCAGACAATACATCAGTGATTTATCACATCACCGTAAAGGGGGCACAAATCCAGTCTTTTAAGGATCACAGGAGCTGTTGACCTGGGTCATCCCTGGGTTTGTGAGTATCCGAGCCATTCACATCCCAGGAGTGAAAAATGTGGCAGCTGATATATTGTCACGCCACAGACCTCTGTCAGGGGAACCAGTGCTCCCTACGGTTTTCACAAGCAGAGGAATCTGGCCAGATCAGTTACTGTATGCCTTTCTCCCGATGCCATTGATCTTAGCAGCTGTTCACAGATTAATTTAGGGGCATCACAAACTACTGCTAGTGGCACCAAACTGGCCAGGAGACCCTGCTTTGCAATTTTGAATAGTCTCTTAGAAGGGAAGCCCTGGAACTTTTCCATGAGAATGGATCTCCTCCACCAGTTGGGAAGTCAGTGATTAGAATGTTCAGAATATAATGAATTCTGGCCTTCTTTTTCAAGATGTACTGAATTGTAGATTCCAGCTCTTTGTTGAGGTATGCCGTAAGCCTATGTCATGTACACTTTCATGAACATGACAGGTCTATTCTGTGCATTGGACTGTCTGGAATAGCTATAATTTTTCTCAACCTGGTACAAGAACAGTACCAGGAGTTTTGTTTTACATCATTTGCGACCATTATTCTTAATGATGCATGTGGCTTATAGAGTCAAACTAATTGTAGCCTTTATAGCTACAGACAAGGTTTTGTTGTCTTGGACAGGGTTTGTAATGTCTTAAGAGTGTACTGACACTAGGCACAGCTGCCTTGAGCTGAGCCAAAATGCGGTTATCCACCTTCCCCACTCCCTGGTGGCCTACATTTGGTGGAGCATTTTTGCTAATATTCTGCATAATAAATTTGTAATTTATGCAGTCCATCTATTTAAAGCTAGTACAGTTGAACTCAAAAGTTTGCAGGCACCTTGCAGAAATTGCGAAATGTTTATTGTTTTACCAAAATAGAAAGGGATCATACAAAATGCATGTTATTGTTTATTTAGTACTGACCAAAACAAAATATTTCACATAAAAGATGTTTACATGTAGTCCACAAGAGAAAATAACAGATGAATTTATAAAAAGGACACCAAGTGATGTTCCAGAAGTAGATGCATTAAAAGCCAGGGGTGAAAACATTGGAACCTTCTGTAATAGTTGCATATACTTAATTTATTGTTCATGCACATTTCCTGGACATTACCTGTATTTGAAACTGGCATAAAACATACAAAAACCAGTATACATCCACTTACATATATATAGAATACACAAAACATGCATTGTTTTCAATAAAAAAAAGTGAATACAGACACAATATGTGTACATACCTGTACCCACATATTAACCCACAAAATATATTATACCTCAGTTGAGAAGTTGGATATAAAACAGTCACCACCAAAGGTACAAATTTCTTTTACGTTTTTTGGCCAGTGGTATATGGCAGCCTGCCCCCCAAAGAGAGTGCCTGGGATGGAGGGTATCAATCCGGTCATTATATACTGCAATTCCCTTTTTTCATAAATCATGAAAACAGCTTAAACAGCATAAAAGTTTATTCATTTTTAATATCTGTCTGTATTTTTAAGTGGTTTTAAGTTGCATACTGCTCCAATCTTGACAAAGTTGTTAAAGTCTCAGGGAAGAAACACTGTACCCCAGGATGGATGAGGATAATAGTAATATACATGGATACGTATATAATGGAGGATAACTCCATTAAAGTTTTTTTTCCTCACTCTGGTAGGCCCCTGGCAGGCTCTGAGAGCCCAGACTCTACAGCAGCTACTTCATCGTTCTGAAGCAGAACGTGGGGTTGGGTCCTATTTTAGATCTGCATCAGCTTAACTGATCAGTCAGGCAGCTAAATTAAAGATGCTGACACTCGTCTTGTCTCATACCAGGTCCAAGGACTGGTTTGTTACTATACATCTGAAAGACCTATACTTTCACATTTCCATTGTTCCTGAACACAAGAAGTTCCAGAGGTTTGCTTTCCAAGCCTACCAAAATTGCCCGGTGCTGGGGACTTCTTCCAGTCACATATTGCTAACAATGGGTACCTTCCTCACCGCTTGGGGAGCGGTTATGAGTGGCTGCTCAGCCTGGGGTCTGTAGAACGGCTGCCATCTCACATGGCACATCAACCGCCTAGAGATGCTGGCTGTGTTTCAAGCACTTTCTCTGTGACCTAAGGGGCCACCATGTGTTGCTGCACACGGACAACACAGCATTGGTCTCTTACATACACCACCAAGGAGGTCTGCACCAACACCCCCCTTTGAGGCTGGCCAACCAGATCTTCCAGCTATTGAAATCTCCTCTGTACATCTTTTAAAATGCTGATATTCTGGTCAATAATTCATCCCCAAACTTTCTTCTCCCCCGTATCTTGGTCTCTCATTGACTGCAGGTCTTCGCGATGAGGTTTTCAGTTAGAAAACATTTCACACAGTGTGATTGTGACTCATCGACAGCTCTGGCTATTTAGCATGGCAAATATTTAGCAGGCGTCTGTGATACATTCAGATTTCATCTTTGACAAATCACACAGTGTGATTGTCCATCTCATGAATGAGCACTGATTTGCGTCCGATTTTGGGCATTTGTCTGCAATTTATAAAAATCTCGCAAAAATCCCAAAGTGTGAACTTGACATTTTGTTTTTGGTTATGGTTAGAGCTAATCTCTGCAAGAAAGTGGATCTCGAGAGTCGGAACTGAGAACATGCAACCCTTTGCTCTAAACGAATTGGGTCCATCACTGTTTGTGGGAGGGGCTTACAAACATCACAAATGTTTAAATCCAGATTAAAGACACATCTTTTTAACTTAGCCTACACATAACACCCAACATACTTTTTATTATTTAAATCCGTTAAAGGATTTTTAGGCTGCATTACTTAGATTTGCTGGAACCGGGAACACTACTCCTAAAACACGATGTACTTGTGACATCGTAAAAATAATGGCATCTACGCAAATATTAGTCCTGTCTCTTTCTCAATCTGTTTTCACAGTTTCTATCCAGACTAGATGGCGGATCAGCACACAGAGAATATGTTCATCAGAGACCAGAAAACCTATATGTGCCCGTGGACAGATCACCAGATCCTGATGCACACACACACGCACACACTAAGTCATTTACACTATCTGACACAGCTGCATTTAAAATTGAACTGGAAGTTAAGTGCTGGGCGTCCGTTCAGAGAAGAACTGACCCCAACTGAGTCTGGTTTCTCCCAAGGTTTTTTTTCTCCATTCTGTATGGATGGGGTTTTGTTTCCTTGCCGCTGTCGCCTCTGGCTTGCTTTGTTGGGGACACTTAACTTCTAGTGATTAGCGTTGAATTGACTACAGAGACCATCTCTGAATTTAATAACAAATTGTTCACTCTCGTCATTTTACACCCCTGTCATTGTATTCTTCTACCTTATACTGTACAGTGCTTTGATTCAACCTGTGTTGTTAAAAGCGCTATATAAATAAAAATGATTGAAATGATTGAAATGACAGCACTCTTTTTGAGACTATGTTTATGATTTACAGTGAATATAAAAAAGAATTAGGTGCATTTTTACCGTTATAGGGTAGGTGTGTACACAAATATCAAGTAAAATGGATTTTACGTAATAATTGCCCTTTTTATTCAAGCAAAGATAAATTATAAAATCCTAAAACTTCCCAACAAAGTGAATCCAACAACTCTGCATATAAATCATTACAGTAGGCTTACCATAGTGATACAGCATGGGCTTAAAAGATTGTTTTGTTCTGCAACAATAATCATTAAAAAGAAGATAAAAACTTTTAAATCTTTCGTAGTTTACAGTTCAAGTTTTACTTACAGGACAGATGCTACACATATTTTTGGCATTTTAACCACAGCAAAATTACCTTTTTATGTGATTATTTTAATTTGCAGAAATGATCCCCCAGGGATAGTAAAAACGAACAGACTAAAAACAAACTAAAAACATTTCCTTATGTCTCTTCACTTTTTGTTCTCCACGATTTGAAATTCACAACCGTGTTTCCTGCATAACACACCATAGCCAGTGAGGCAAATATCTGAAAAGGAAAAGAACAGGAATTTGTTATTCAAAGTATAATAGGCTACTGCTACAAGTTGTTTTTGTAAATGCATGACGCGCGCACACACAAAATACAGTACAGTAATGTTTACTTAAGGTCAAGTACATTTTTTCAGTCCAGGAAAATAATCAATTGTGGAAGGAAAGACATTGCTTCCAGGTGCTATAAGGAAAAGAGCTTTGCTGAACTTTTCATACCGTCGATGCAACCCAGCTGATGAAGTAGTAGCGCCCCTTAATGGCCACATTCAAAGATATGCCACAAATCACAGCCGCTGCCAGGTACAATACAGAGGCACTGCCATTAAAACATATTCCCTGCGGATTAACAGGTATTTAGTTTAATGGAAAATATTTTTGGGTTATTCACTTAATTAATATATATTAAAATCTACTCACCGAAATTTTCCATGGGATCTGGGGAATCCTGGTGTGGGCCATAGTCAGGTATATGAGGAAGAGAATGACAGTAAGCGCCCAATAAAACACTGACACAAACATTACCCATACCAGTGCAGGAACATGGAGGTACTCTGTCCCACCAATCAGAGTCCACACCAGAAGCCCAAACACCTGAGGTTGAAGATGGAGCACAGACACTCAACAGACTAAAACAGCACTCATTAACCACAATGAAACTGATCAAAAACCAGCTCTAAGGAAGTAGATAATGAGCATCGAATGAGATTCCGCAGCTCGAATAGTACAGTGTGATACCAGCAAAGCCATTGTTACAGGTTTGAATACTACAGGAAATGCATGAACTGATAAAACACGTAACTTGAACGCTCTGTTTTAAGTTGCTTTGGATACAAGCACGAATGCATTCACCGACTCACAATTTAGGACCAAAAAAATACTTGAGCTGTAAAAACACATTTTGATAAACAAAATAAAAACAATGACAATTATGTTCTCAAAACAGCAGAACTGGGCCTAGCCACCACTCCTTAACACCATACTATTCTCCAGAGTCTTCCCACTCTCCCTTCCTGTTATAAACAGCAAAGAATTTCTCACTGTGTTCACGATATTACAGGAAAAAATATTTTGGGGTTTGGAAGACAGAGCAAGTTATAGATTAGACCAGGAAAGGGAATGCTTAGATTTGACTCAGAGCATGCGGTGGAAGGAAGAAGAACAATACAAGCTGAAAGGAAGAGTTTGTTTCCCAACTGTTTTGGTTGGTCCTCTTCCTCTATTTCCTTAGTGAGCAATTATCTTCATGAACAACGTACTGTATGGTTGCACGCTATTTCTTGTGTTTGTATTGAATGTACCCTTGCATTGTAATTCCAATTTTAAAAATATATATAAAAAAAACTATTTGTGATGGTGTAAATGAAATATAAAGTGTACTTAAAGAGAATAAACTTTCATGTTTCAAAAATAGCATTTTTATACTTTTTATAGTATACTTTAAATCCGTTTTTTCTTTGGTTTTAAGTACACTTATTCTGCGTGTTGACTAACATACTAAAGCATGTGTTATCTAATACTACTATTACAATATTAAGTAAATGTTTTACTTTCTATAGGTTTCTTATAACAAATATGTAATTAGAGATATATTCAAATACATAATGCTTCAATAGAGATTCATTTATGGTAGTCTATAACTGAAATATATTTTAGTTACAATAAATGCTTTTTAATTCAATTAGCAGTAGGCCAACATTTTAAACAAACAAACAAAAAAAACTCTTAAGCACTTAACTTTTTTTAATTGCATTGCATTTAAATTTAATGTACGTTTTCATTAAATTCTAAATAACATGCAATTATTATGCCTACTAACATTAATTATTTCACAGTTATTTTAAATTAGACCTATATTGTTTCTGTAATAAGTACTCTTTTTTTCTTTTTCAAACTGATAAACAGTGCAGAAAAAATATAAATGAACAAAAAGTTTCACTTTTGCTTTAGACACATCATCGCATCCTCCTCTGGGATATGGAAAGTGGAAAAACTGCACATTTTTCCTTTTCTAGGTAAAGATGCCTCCAGCTATCTTAATTAGTTTACTTTCAATGTATCCGAAGGCGATGTTTAATGCAAAAGTAAGCTAAAGCATGCTTTCTAAATAGCGGGCTACGCTACGGCTATACTTACGATTTCTCCAGCCATAAACGCGCCAGAAGCAGAGCGAATAAAGTTTCCATCGTAAGCCAGCTTGGAGTGAGACAAACCTAAACTCTCTATATTTGAGCTCTTCCTGGTTCTGTCAGTAATGGTGCTGGTGCTGTCGGCGCGGGACTCGGAGTCGATCTCCATTCTAACGGAATTACAAGAACTCCCGGAATAAACCGAGAAGTGATCCCTGCACCTAAACTAAAGGAAACCTACTATGGTGAAGGGTTAGCCTATAAAAAAGGATGTGCGATTCGTGAATGAATCGTTCTTTTTGAAACGGATCTTTTTAACGAATTCGTTGAACCGGTTCACAATCATAATAATAATAATCGAACGGCTGGTTCGAGCGGTTCTCAAGCATCGCTTCACTGACTCGTTGAACCGAGGCGGGAACCAACCGTTTCCTGGATGAAATACTCGTATTTATTCAGTAAAACAGACGCGGTAGCTGATTGAAACTGATTATTGTGCTTTCACTTTTGGCCTATATGCAGTCTTTAAGCTGTAATGCAGTTGTTTGTTCATAGTGCAAACTACTAGTTTCATACATTTTTTTAAATTGCATATTAACTCAAACCAGAGTGCTCTTTTTGCTCGTTCTGGAGGAAAATCTTACGTATTTTTACGAAAAAAATAAAAATAAAAACAAAAAATGGCGAACCAAATCAAAAATAATTTTGATTGAAAATAATTAAATTAAATCAAAAATAATTAAAGACTTTAAAATAATTAATCTATTTATTCGCGAACAGGACCTGCTGTGACGTAGGTCTATATTAGACTATTTCATAAAAAATATTACACTATATCCTAGCATCACAAAATGCATCGGCAAATACAATAATCATCCTCACAAACCTATTTTTTTTTAGTAAATAATAAAAATAGTAATTTACTTAAAATTATTTTTAGGGCTTGTATGCCACTGTTAACGACGTTATGATATATATTTTTAAAAAAGGTTTCTGAACAGCGGCAGAATGATCAATATAATATGCACAAGCCACTCAAACCTGCATTATAAAAGAGATAGCGCTGACAAATGGGACAAAACCTAAAAATAAAACCTTGTATTCAGACGAATTAAACGGCATATATTAATCTTATATGTACTAATCTATGCTTTGATGCAACCTGCTAACTTCTCTTTTTTAATACAACAGCAGTCAAGATGTGTCACCATTTCAAAACACATTGGCTTATTAGCAGACAGACCGCACTTTCACATTTCCACAACAAATATAAAATATCATAATGAAATATGATCAAAATACCTGACTTTGGTTATATTAAAAACATTGGATTAATAAATGACCATTGCTGCAAACAGTAAGTATGTTACTGTATATAAAGCCCTTTTTCAAGTGTCACATTTAAGTATTTTGTTATACTGAAACAAACATGAAAAGAGTTCATGTAGTAGCCATTTTGTTTTGTTTGTTTTTTTTTTCTGTTGATGCTATGCTATTTTATTACATTTTAATGAATGCCTGACGGCGTTGACGAAAAGTGACACAACTTTGAGACCTTATGAAACATGCACGCGTCCCTGAAAAACATGAAATATTATCAAGCGTTTCTTTTCATTAAACAGTGTCTTTCCTTACAATTAAAACGCATTTTTATTCACTTGAAAGCATATGAATGATTAAATCCTCCTCTTTGGTCACACTTGTTTGTTTTTTTTTAGATATTTAGATGTCAATGATCATCTGCGCATATAAATATGAAAACTATTCTTTTTTATTAACAAAAACGACACAAATGACCTGCACTACCCATGTCCCTGTAATAATTCAAATGTTTCGCAAGAGGGCACCAAATACATAGAATTTGTCAAACTATGGTAGGCCTACTGAAAGGTTCATCTGTAACTGAATTAATCTCTAAACCAGCATTTTGCAGAAAATACTGACAAAAAGTTCTTCAGTAATGTGTCAGTGTTTTATTTGTGATATCTTAATTTGACGTTGATTGTACTTTAATATTAAATATTATTATCTAAAGAGCAAAATTTAGAAATTAATTACATAAATCTATTACTGACATCACTAAATTAAATTTATGAGGATAATGGCCAATCAAACGTCTATTTTCTATTATAATGTATGTAACACAGTCACCATAAACCTATTATTTGATGGCTGGTTCACCCCATCCTTTCTGCCAGCTCTCTACATCAAAGGTTTGCTTTCACTTTGTTGATCTGATTTTTTATTTATGACTAAACAAACCTGAAAATGCCATGAAAGCATCTTGCCCAGCTGTGTTGCTTTACCCCACTAATACAGTCTGTTACAGGCAATATCAGTGAACGGGCTCCAGCTATTTAATTAAAATATAGTTTATTCGGTGAATAGACGTTTTAAATACTCCATACAGGAAAAGAGCATATTACGACCCCTCCCACCCCCAAAAAATCTGATTAAATCAAATGAATCAGTATTTTTTTAAATGCAGTATTACTTATTATATATAATATTTCGATTAAAATAAGTTTAATTCATAAAAAAAAGTACATGCCAAAAATTCAAGGTGAAAAAAAATCACTGCAAGAATAAGATGTCTGTTGCTCAGTGCCCTGCGTGTGGCCTGTTCGTCTCAGTAACCTCTATTTACTAATTGTTGTTCACAGCGGTCACCATGTAGTCAGTTGTAAAGGTTATGCTTTCGATAAATGCACGGTTCCACAGAATGTAATTAAGTCATCTTAGGAGGAGACGTGCTGTGAGGCTCGGGCTGGTAGGCAGCCACGTTTAAGACGCATGAATTTCTTTGATAGTTTAACAGAAATAAAAGGTCTAGTTATTATAACTGTAAAAAAAAAAAAAATAGGACATACGTAATATATCGTAAACATTATGTAGTCAATATAATACACTATATATATATATATATAATATATTATTATTGTTTTTAGTTATATTACATTTACAAATATTTTTCTATCAAGTGACAGCATTAAATTTGAAGTTTTAAATATTCATTTGAGAGGACTATAGACAGAGTTCGTGTTTATCTCATGTACTTTATTCTGAGACAGATTCCATGAGAGTAGCAAGGTTGAAAGTTCAATGTCATATACTGTCATATACTTTTGCTTTGTACTTTAATTGTAGCTAATGGCAAAGTCAGGATGTGCGCAAGCACTGCTGTAAAAATCATTAATTGATCATTCTTATGTTTTTCAGGTTAAATATATCCTTCTCTAGTTTCAATATATATATATATATATATATATATATATATATATATATATATATATATATATATATATATATATATATATATGTAGTATTGAAATTTGGATGTGCATTTTTGTGTTGTTAAAAAAATAATAATAAAAGAATTGAAGCATGTAATTAAGCAAACAAAAATATTCATGAGATGTTTTTTCTTCTTCTTTTTAACCTATTAGCCAGATTTGAATTTGTATTTACTAATAATATTTGTACTTGTTCAAAGTTGATAATAGCAACAACAACAAAAAAATGTCTTCTGAGTAAATTCTATTATTGGTAGTCAGAGGTACAAGGGCTGTTCTTATTTTTAAGAAGAAAGTCTTCAGCGTTGTCTATGAATACTTCTTGCTCAAGGGACCGCATACTGATAAATAACCCTCATAATGCAGGGATTGTTTCTGAGATCATAACAAAGACCGTCAATAGGACTGTTATGAGTCTTTAAATCAACAGAACTGTTTTAACCTGTGGGATTTGTTTATATTACAAAATTACAGTAGTCAATATTAAACCCTGATGCTGAAACCATGCATTACTTTCTAATTACCAGATCTGTGGAGTCTCTGTGTATTAAAAAGATCTAGATCAGATTAGGATATCTTAAGCCTTTAAAAAAGATGACTATGTGCTAGGAGTTATCAGACAGAAAAGATATATATATATATATATATATATATAAAAAAAGCTAAATATTTTATAAAGGATTCTCTTTAGATAATCTTTTTGCTTTTTTCTTGCATAAAACAACTATGCTCAGTCTAATGACTAAATAAAACTAAATAAATACTAGATCCTATTATGATGATATACTAGACATCCAAACAAGCTCGAAACAATTAGATATTCTATGTGATTGTGATCCATCACGGGAGCTCACTACAACGTCCATTCACTTTGAGTTTCATCCCTTAATTCCAAGTCAAAGGGCTTGCGCTATCGCCATTGACAAAGGGTCGGGAAAGGTTAAAGGTTAAAAGGGGGCTGTGATAGCGCGACACCGCCGCAATCAAACGCGCGCAAGAACGAGAGCTCTCTGGAACTTCGCGGCGACCACATCAGGCATGTTGCTAAAACAATTTGAAAGTGGAACTTTTTCAAACGAGTCTCAGGAAAAGAAAGTCTTTCATCAAGAATTGATGGAGTAAAAGCAGCTAAGTGTCCTTTAACACTCAGTCTCTCCGTTACCTCAAACTTAATGATGACTCCTGAGGATGGTCACATTCAAGATGGAGTCCTAGAGGTAGATGAAAATCAGATCTCTCCTTTTGCACTTTTCAGCCATGGAAATGGTTATCGTACCAGTGTAAAATCCTTGAAGCAAAATTGAAAAAGGAAATTAAACCGGCTGAATTATCTTTTTTTTAAATCATGAATGAAGGGTCTTTCATGGTCTCTGGAGCAAGAAGGGAGCGTGTTTGAAGGAAGAGGGGGATGGTGGGTCTGCATTAAGACGTTCTCATCCCTGATGATTCTCCCTGCTTCCTTTTATTTCCTTTCCTCTTCACCCAGACTCTGACGCGGTGGTAAGCCGCTCGGAGAATCATTGAAAGGGTGAACGAGGAGCCAACACCGAAGGGATTAATTATTTCGGTGTCTAGGACCGGGGCCGGATTTACCAAACCACTCGGAGACACAGGCAAATCCTCTCACCTCTGTATGAGAACAACATACATGCAAACATTTCAATCGGAGTCCGAAGAGTAGCAGAGCACCAGGGGAACAGGCGCCGCGAAATGCCCGTGATCAGTTTACATCTGCTCAGCCTTGGAACTGCCAGATATAATCAATGCTTCCGTTTGTATGAAGAGCAAACAAAAACAAAACAAAAAAAAAAAAGAAATCCATTTTGACCACAAACTGACCATGAAGACGGGTGATCTGAGGCTTAGTTCAGTCAAAGTGGTTATACCCCATTCAGCGAACGATTCTGGCTCCTGATCACGTGTTTGCAAGACACTTTTACTTAGCTCGACTATGCAGTCGCAAAGACTGATGACACTATTCAATATTACATATCTGTAAATGTGTACATTTGTAAATAGTAGGCCAAGTTTGTAATGCAAGAATGTAAGTTTTGTGTGTCTCAAACATCAAAACTATTTTGTATTAAATAGCTACGATTTTTGTTGGTTTCGTGGTTTATTTTTCCGTATTGTATTTTTTATTGTGAAATGTAAAAGAGATTAAAGACTTAAAGAGATTAAATATATCATTTTTCACATAAACATTTCTTACATAAACATACTAATATCTATATATATATATATATATATATATATATATATATATATATATATATATATATACATACACACATATATACTTTTAAATAAATGCTTTTTATTATTATCATGTTTTTATTGTTTTATTTTAGTTAGCTAGTATTTTGATTTCTCTCTCTCTCTCTCTCTCTCTCTTTCTCTCTCTGTCTTTCTCTCTCTCTCTCATAATCAAACCTACTGTAATTTTGATTAAGATTAACTAGAATGCACAATAAAAAAAAAAAATACAAATCCAATCGTAATATTCATCTAAACATTGAAAAAGCTTTCCATTGACGTATGGATGAATTGATGTTAGGATATGACAATATTTGAGATAAAAGATAAAACTATTTGAAAATCTAGAATCTGTGGGCGCAAAAAACAACCTTTGAAGTCCTCAGCAATACATATTACTACTCAAACTTAAAATACCTTTAGGGCGATGTTTACTAAGTATTCTAATGATTTTTGGCATAAAAGAAAAGTCCCATTATGACCCATACAATGTATTTTTGGCCATTGCTACTAATATAGCAGTGTTAATTGGGGCTGGTTTTGTGGTCCAGGGTCACATATATAAATGAGGAGCCAACAACATAATAATAATAATAATATATATAAAAAATATTGCATTACTAATTGTATGAAATTGTATTACTTAACTATACGAATTAAAATGTCTACATTTTGGAAAATTTAACACATATGCAAACAAAAGACGCCTTATTATGTCTACTAAAACAATCAATTCACACCAATCCCAAAGCATCGATTTTTTTGTTGTTTTTATTGTACAAATAAAACATTCCCGTGAATGCCTCTAATTTGAGTGTCAGTAATGCGCCTGTGTAGAAGTCAGGGCCCTCGGCTGGGGCCCATTTCACAGTGCTAATGTATTTCACCCAGCTCAGTATGATCCACATCGCCGCAGGTAATCCATGTCAGCTGCCTCATTTACGCCAGCCTGATACTGGGGACCTTCTCAGAACGTTACAATCACGCTGAAAAACTGCAGTCTGTCAGGCCAAACGACCACCTTCCATACCGTGCCAAAGTTCCACGCGAGCGCATCATAAACGTACCAATTTAATGTGATCTTTTCTATTATTTGACTGCATTTTTGCCGTGTTTTTTTTTTTGGCAAAACAGGTGCTTCGTAAATTTATTTATAATTTCAAACAAACGCCGGAGTTGTTTCCAGCCCTATACCACAGAAGAGAAAGTGAACGCTGCGTGAGAACGAGGAGCAAAATAAAAGTTTTGATTGACGCGTTCATTATACATTATTCACTTTATGTTATTAAAACATTCTGCGAGACGGTTTTGCACACACAGGTGTTTAATATTTCTCTGGGTTTTGTATGGTGTTCATATGTGCCTATTAATTATAGATTCATATACTATAAAATATATGTTGTTGACACCGCCCTTTGCCCAGCCCCTGTCCCGCTGAGCATTCGGAGCTCAAATGTATTCTCCTAAACGCCTCCCTGCTGCCAGAACAACACACACAAACACAAACACACACTTTCCGCCCTCCTCCGCAGTCACTTGTCAGCTAAACCAGATGTCGCCTCATAATTGGCTGATGTGGGCACCCACAAAGGCGAAGACATTATTACACACACGCACGCACGCACCTCCAGACGCCGTTGCACCCCACCCCGCATCCCAGCATCTTCTTCCCCATCCGAACCCAAACAAGCTTCCTACGCGACAATAAATAAAACCGTCTCACACCGGCAATCATTTAAGCTCGTACCGCTGCCAAACATCAACGAGAAAGAGAGCGATAATCAAGCCGGATGCGATTAAACCCCACAAAAACAAAGCCGGGGCGAGGTATAAAAATGGCGGAGGTAGTCGTGGGAGATGGGGAGCAGGTCTGGTCTGTGGTTGCGTTGGTGGATTACTCCCTGACACAGAGAGAGCATATCTAATCAGCATTCCTGAAACCGAGCCGGGGTGAGAAAATAGATCCCAGTCTTAGTACGGCGGCCCCCCTGCTGTGCTACCTGTCAAAGCCAATATTTCCCCTTCAGCTCCCCACAACAAGACCACATTTACCTCCTTTCATATATTACCCATCATCCCTCTCTGCAAACTCAAGCACGTCCTTAATATGTTTGGCGGTTGTAATTGGTATTTGAATAGAATTCGATTTCGTAACCAAAACAAAAAAAAAAAGGCAGAGAGTTACTGTTGATGTAGACGTTTCGGCTAGATTGAGAAGTACGGGTCGTGCGGCGCGCAGTATGTGGTGCGATCGGCGTATTTCGGCTGAAAACAAAAGACGGTAAGGGATATTTCAGAATGTGGCGAAAGGTTAGATTCACGCGCGCGCACACACACACACCTAGGAGAACCTGAAAAAGAAAACTCGCAAACGGTGGTTAAATTTCATTATGTTTTGGCAGGATATTCCTATAACTTACTGGGGATACATTCTCTCTGTGTTATGCAGCGAAAAAATCATTTGCATTTTTTTTTCCGCAAGTGTGAAGTATCAAAGGCGGGCCCCTGCTGAGCAGCGAATAGACAGAGCTGGCAGAGGCATGAATTTTTCAGCAGCTTTCGCCCTCCCTTTCTCTCTCTTTCTCTCTTTTCCTGTCGGTTCAGTCGATACGCTGCGTGGACGAGAAGCCCTGGCTGCATGCGAACTAGCCGAAGCTGCATCCCCGGAATTCCACCAGCCTCGTGAACTGGTACCTGAATACCAAATTGAAAGTAGATGTGTAAATACAATTCTTGCGAGTGTTTCTTTACTTCCTCAGAAGTGATTATCCGTGGCAGCGGATGTGATAAATCTGGAAATCTTTCATATGTTTACCTCTCTTCCACCGCTGGGGACGCACACTATATGCCAGTTTGTTTCAGTCGTTCCACGTTAATTGGCTTCGTTTCAGTCAAATCCGCCCTAAAGAACAGGGTGAAGGAAGTGTTTTGACTCTTCTTGCGGAACAGACTTGCGCTTGGCAGTAGATTTTTAATCAAGGGGATCTGGGGATGTGGCCATGTTCTACATCTGACTGCAAGTGCAGTCGGACGAGTTCAATTGTGATTCGGAGAAAAACAAACAACAAAAAAATACTCTTCAACTTTGTTTTAATTATTAATGATATGCAGTCCGAAAAAGGAATATTGTTGACACTGGCAAACCAAACGTGTTAGGGGTGTATGTTTTAATGTTTCTTAAAAGCCCATGCAAAAAGCTTGCATATTAAAACACAATCTTATTCTTATTTAATAATTCATAAACAAAAATAAAAACAACAATAGAAAATAATAATTACTATTATTACTGTTATTATTATTATTATTATTACAAATCTTAACACTTTGCCTAATCATTCTACATCTACAATCAACATTTTAAAGCTGAAATACAGATTTAATTAATATTACTATTGGTGAAGATAATAATAATAATAATAATAATAATATTTTATTATCACAAACAAATTGTACACAAAACAAATATAGGCAACTACTGTGTTTAATACTTCTTAAAGTACTGACAAGTTTAAATACAGTTTCAGTTATTATTATTATTACAAATTGTAACACTGCCTAATCATTCTCAATGTATTAACATTTTAAAGTTGAAATGGTTGTAATAATAATAATAATAATAATATTATTATTATTATTACTACTACTACATTGTAATGCCTATATATATATATCAAATCATCAAATTCAAAATATGTATATAATAAGATCATGAGCCAATTAAATGTTTGAATACATAAAAAAGATGGTCATGTGCAAATAATAAAGACATTTAATTTTCATACAAAAAATGTGAAGTAACATGCATGTAAAGTGCTCAGGTCATAAACGAATGATCATTGATATGGAAGTGTTTAGGTTTATGCATAGGTTATTCATCTGCAAATGTACCATACAGCTATTTTGAGCACAACTAATGTCTTTAGGGGATCACGCTTGATCCAGCAGCCGTCTACCTGTTTCTAATCAGCTGTTTTCAGCACTGCTATCAATTTGCAAGTAATGTGTTTCTGAGAAGTCTGGCAGGTAAGCTCAAAGACATTTCCATATTGTTAACTTTAGCACAGAAGCGTGCAAATTCCCGTGCCTGCAAATATTGTTATGCCGAGCAAAACTGCCAGGCCTATTTATTACAGCAAATAATTGAATGGTTCTGTTTAAAAGGGTTGGTGACTTATGCTGTAAAAAAAATGAAAGACTCCAAACCAGAATTCCATGTCAGTGTCAGATAGCTTGAAAAAAAAAAATCCTCTAAATGGAAAGTCCCATTAAGCAGTAAAACATCACTGCTGCTCAGAAGCTGTTATTATTTACTGTCTTCCAATATTTTGGAGGCCAGAAACTAATATTATGCAGGAGTTCTGGATCGGAGGCTAAGCACTGTGTTATTGAGGCATTTCTTAGAAAAGCATGCCAACTCCTGATAACTCTGTTTATTAAGCATGTTAGTGAGCATAACAGTAATAATCCAAAAATTGAATGTCTATTTTTTCCAATACAAAACATAGAAAATGCATTAAATGACCGAGATAGAACTGTTAAATAAGGCCCGTCTACTTCTAGCCCTCGCGTCTCGTGGTGTTATATTTCTATTTTCCGTTGCATGATTGCTTTGGCGTATCACACATGTCCACTTGCCTAATTACGTGTGTTGACTCACACATATGAACTCTGTGGATGTTTTGGCCGCATATCACCTTAGACACATTGCTTGTGTGTTAGAGTGAGCTCCGGAACCTTGCAGTGATGGAGCGAGACATGAAAGAAAGAGAGCCACTTAAGATACGGATCTTCCATATCCTCTCCTGCAGCACTTATATCTGCCATTATCAACTTCTAATAGAGCCATCGACACTATCTCAGTGAGAGGAAATGTCATTTAGATGTGTTTAGAATCACATTAGGGTACACAGTGAAGGTGCAAGCATTAGGATTGAATGACGGGGCTGTCTCTGTGTGTCTGCTCCGCTCCACTAGTATTTACAGCCCCTAGGGAACCAAGGTGATGCTAGTATCCTCCTTCAATGTTTTAGGGCTCTAATGGGCTGTTCTGTCACCGGGGCAGCTCGACCTGCCTGCTACTGATAAGAGTTTTCAAAACGGCGAACACCAATGTGCCCCAAAGTGCCAGGAACTCGGGAAATTGAGCCAACTGCGCCTCACCCGTAAATGAGAACCCTGTCGTTATTTGCTCACCCTCGTGTGTTCTTCTTCAGAGCACGTGAAGAAGATGTTTTGAAGAATGTTGGTTTTGGTGACATCGACTGCTATTGTATGGACTAAAACACTGAGACGTTTCTTAAAATATCTTCCACAACGGGTTTGCTTTCATGAATGTGTTTCTCTTGTCCTTGTGAAAAAAGAAGTGTGCCTAATCGTATTGGTTTGTGCGCTTTATAGAGTACTTCAAAATGTATCTTAAACATGTTACATGTGCTTAGTCATATAAAAAAATACATTAAGCTAAATTGCATACAAGTAACCCTGAATCAATCCTAAACCTTCCCATAGTGAGCGTATGGGCAACAATTTATTTTGATGGTCCCTTTTGAATATTCTGTTCACAATAACTTTGCACCTATAGGTCAACTAACTTTCATTAGAGTATAAGTAGACTGTCTGATTATTATATGCTAACTCTTTATTGTGATGATCTACCAACAGACATTCTACTGACTATAGGTAACTTTTCAAGAACGAAAACTTTTACAATAATGTCAAATTAAAAATTTAATTTTAAGTATCTTTTAAATCATTGTGGTTAAATAAGCTTTAAAGTGACCGTATTTTGAATGTATTACATTGTAGTTTAATCATTATACGTATGTGCAGTTAAAATGTATTTAAATACACGACATGCAGGTCTCAATAGACATTACAAGAAAAATATGTTTTGTTTTACCATAAATTTGGCAGAGCGCTTTATCCATATTTCATTAAAAATAATTATGAAATTACATTTAAAGCATGTACTTGTATAATTGCGTTTAAGAGGCAATGCATTTAAGCTGTGATACATTTTGATTTATTTGTAAATAACATGCAAGCGTAACATTCTAGTTAAATGTTTCAAGCTAATTACATGTTAAACCTGTAAATGTGAAGTTTATCCATCATGGTGTAAATAAAACAAAAAAAACATTCTTCTACGTCTTTAACAGAAACAGCGGAACTTTCTTTTTGCCAACCAAAGCTTTTATAAACCATTTCTGTCTAACTAATTATAATCGCTTTCTTATATTATCGGCTCAGTTATAAAAATAAAAAATAATCATAAAGAAACACATGAATTCTCATATTTCATTATAGCACACATAGCAAACAAGCCAATAATTCTGCACTAATTCCAGTGCACATTTTGATTTGCGCTGATATCCACCAGCTGAATGTCAGACTAATGCAATAGCGGTGTCTGTCAAAAACTAGACTGGCCTTTCACCACCAAAAAATGTCAAGTGCAAGTGCCAGCTGAGATTGTCTGGAAGATGATGAGTGCCTGTGTGAGTGTGTCTGTGTGCGTGTGTGTGTGTGTGTGTGTGGGGTTGGTGAGGGTGGTTTGTGTGTGTTCACTCAGGGAGCTAAGAAATCTCATCACGCCATATTGACCCATTGGACTTGGGTGTATTTACATTACACTCTTGGTCTCAATTTCACAATCTGCCACATCAATTTCTATATCACAAAACAAAATCCAGAAAGAGAAAAATCCCTCCCCTTGATGAGATTCAGTCAAACTCACTGCAGTTTTGACAGTTCTCTGTCACCTGTTTCAAATATTTATAGACATGCTGGAAAACCTAATTTAAAAAGTGAAGGGCCCTCTGACAAGTTTATTTTTTTATTGAGACTTTTAAATACAAAGTGTTATAAAAGGTCAGAATGGATATTTTTTAATTACTCTAAACCTGACAAACCGTCACTATGTTTATCTTGATTTCTACTCGTTTACTGAGTAAAATTCCTCCCTTTTCTTCCGAATGCGCCAAAGCACGGTTGATGGGATTGTTGGATGCTGGAGCTCATGAATTTGACACTGACCTTTGCAAGCTACTGAACACCTGTTTGTCGTTCTACATAATGATTTTTGACAAAGAGAACAATGACAGAGGACTGTCATCCTCTGAACAATGCCTGTTGTGTTCTTTTCAACGCAAAAGCCAAAGGGATTGTAGGGGGGTTGGGGGCTGCTTGTCCCAAACTTGGAAATCACATAGGGCTCGGTGCACTCATCCAAGCCGTGATCTTTTGTGTTATTGCACTCAGTATATGCAGAGGGAGCGTTGCAAATATATAGCCAACTGGACAAGAACCTTTTTATTGAGATGACACAAATTAACATTTAATTTGAAGCCACAAGTGTTTTTTTTTTTTTTTGAGGTGCGTTCCTTCAAAATATTAGTTGTCACTTTTAAGTGCAAAAAGTATAAATTAAATGCCAGCATTTATTAATATCATCTTTACTTCTGCTAAAAAAGCAGAAGCCATAAACCAAAGTGTAGTAAACTACAATTTTAAGTCAGTAAAGCTAGAAAACACCGTAAGTCATGTCGAACTCACGCCATTATTTTGTTATGTTACTCCCTTTTATTATATATATAAAAAAGGAACTACTAGAAATGTATTTAGCCACTAAACACATTCTTAGTCATTTAACACTTGAACACTTGAAGTGATATAATTTAAGATTGATGAATTTGCTATGGATGATTGTAACACTGTTTTGCTGGCAACGTTTTTTTTTTAAATACTCGAAATAATCTTTTTTTAAGCTGTGTACATTAAGGTCACTAACAGGCGGTGTTACAGTCTTCAAAGCCATTCCATCATCAAAAAAAACAAAAAAACTTTGCTTTCTTTCCTAGTTAGTAGTTACTTTACTGCTAGGCTTTGTGTTTATTTGCCTCTTCATAATGAATCGCTTTATTGCATTTCTCAATTGTATGTCGCTTTGGATAAAACCGTCTGCTAAATGAATACATTTAAATGTATTTCTGCTAATCATATTTCGGTGTTGACAGTTTTTAATAAACTTATGAATCAGCACAGACGGTTAAAAGAAATTAGCGAGCAAATGTCTAATCCATAAGCTATTTACAAGCAACGATGCAACTCACCCATTGGAACCGTCCACAGTCGTCCTTTTTTTAAACTAGCTGTACCGTGTCAAATGTTACTGGTCGGTTTGGCAGACAAACCCTCAGAATAGATATCCGTCCTCTAGATTCCTCGTGCTTGACAGCCTATAAATGCAGCCAAAATCAAACCAAACCCCAGCATTATCTGCACAACTGTCAATTTTAATATCAAGTCTATATAAATCCTATTCTAAACATCTCATGGTTAGGTCTTCCCGTCATTTCCTTTTCTCTATCCAACCTTCTCTCTTTTGTCTCTTTCCACAAAAGGACATAATGGAAGAGTAGCACTGTTTCTCTATATTGATCAGAGTGAGTCAGGTTGGGCTGTCAGTGGAAGGCAGAGAGTTCTCTAGCCGCTGACAGGCTCGAGATAGAACCAAACTGACAGACATAGTTACCTTCAATAAAGCAAGAGAGAGCGGGGTGGGGAGCAGGATTTGGATTGTTAAGGCCAAAATGGCAGTCACAATCACCTTCAGTGCCCATTTCCTCCAGATCTTCTCAACATAGCTCAGGCTCCATCAAAGCCCAGCTAGCATTGATTTCCAATAGGGATGCACCGACAAATTTAATTGTGCTATCTTTGAGTTTTGGGACAGGGAGCTTTTGATAGCTACAATCAATATGTGTACTTTTATAGCGCATTTATCAACATGCCATGGCCAGGACAAAACAATCACTGCATTGACAACGTGAACCTTGCTAACATCTTTTGTCACAAACTCTTTTACTCCATTTTTTTAAGGAATCGTGCTTAATTCGTTTTTTTTTTGCTTTTTCGCTTTTTTTTAGAATATTACAACCCTGGTTGCTTTGGAATCGTAAAATAATTTCAGTGTGTGTTTTTCAGCACGTATGCTGTACGGTTCCCCGCTAGCTATCCATTGTAAATGCGAATTATTGTAAACATGTTTTTTCATTTGAGGGATTTCTCTCGAAATCAATAGCACGCCGCGGCTTTCTAGAGAGATTAAACTGAATTTAGCCTGGAATTTTCCATCAAGAAAAGGAAAAAAAACAACAACGTAATTTTCAAAAAAGACCTGGCTGTAAATGATTACGTATTGCGCTTGCTTTTTTATTCTACAAAGAGAAGGAACTTATATCTGCGCAGAAATTATACTCAAAATACCTGCTACTATCAATAAATTAAACATTCTAAGAATATAAGAGAAGCGGCAATGTGGTGTTTACAAAAGTTAGCTGTAATTTGGAGTTATTTCAAGCTATCAGACAGCCAGAGAATCTTCCCTTCTGAGAGAGAAGAGCCTAGCAGCTCTGTTCTTCTGTTGCGCTGATATCTGAATAACTGTCTGTCATGCATAACAGTGAAGTGACAGAGGAAGGAAAATCACCTGTTTTGTTTTGCATAGATAACTGTCACTCTGATAGAGCTGTCTTCATCTGACAGCTCAGCCTGACTGCAGTGCAAATATCAAACGTCACCAGGGTCATTTCTCACTATGAAAGCAATTAGCCTCAGTCTGGTTCCGCGGCACTCTCGGTATAAACTTGTTGTTCTTTGTGCTCTGTGACAGTTCAAACCGAAAAGTGACATACTCGGAAAAAATAAAATGGATATTTGCTGAGTTCCGTATTAAGGAGTCAAGAGTTTAACTAACAATTTGTAAAAAAAAACTAGGCCTACGAAATAAGTAATCTGTAAAAATCGCAACCTGTCCTCCGACCAATGCGCTTGTATAGGTTGTTTGTCAAAATCTCTAAAAAATATGACCCATCAAAACATATGCTACAATTGTGCCCCATCATCAACAGGACATTTTCATATTAATGTTTTGTACTCTTTTATCTGTGTTGTAATTCGGGGGTTTAGTGTATCCTATTTGGTAGCGCATTGTGTTATATACATTTATATGTAATAATCTGATCATGGATTCAATCCCAGAGGAGATATATGCTCATAAGATGTGTATGTGCTAAAAATTAGGATTTTCATGATGGAAGACGCAACCGACACTGTCATTTATTATGCCTGCTAGAGGGCGCTTAACTTTAAAGCGTAAATGTAGGTCGTAATAAGGTCCTTGCGCAAATAACCTATAGAGTCACTTTTTGTTGGAGGACAGACTCAAAAATCAGAAAGCTATATCTATTTACTGTCTGTCTGTGTCTGCTGTCTGTCTGTCTGTTTGTCTGTCTGCTGCCTGCCTGTCTACTGTCTACCTGTCTGTCTGCCTGTCTGTCTACTATCTGTCTGTCTATCTCCCTTTCTGACTACCTGTCTGGCTTATTGTCTATCTGTCGTCTGTCTGCCTTTCTGTCTGTCTGTGTTTGCTGTCTATCTGTCTGTCTATCTGTCTGCCTGTCTATCTGTCTGCCTGTCTGTCTGCCTGTCTATCTGTCTGTCGTCTGTCTGCCATTCTGTCTGTCTGTGTTTGCTGTGTGTCTGTCTGTCTGCCTACCTGTCTGTCTACTGTCTGTTTGCTATTTCCCTTTCTGACTACCTGTCTGTCTACCTGCCTGCCTGTCTGTCTACTGTCTGTCTCCCTTTCTGACTCCCTGTCTGTCTGTCTGTCTGCCTGCCTGCCTGTCTTTCTACTGTCTGTTTGCTGTCTCCCTTTCTGACTACCTGTCTGTCTGCCTGCCTATCTGTCTGTCTACCTGCCTGCCTGTCTGTCTACTGTCTGTCTCCCTTTCTGACTCCCTGTCTGTCTGTCTGTCTGCCTGCCTGCCTGTCTGTCTACTGTCTGTTTGCTGTCTATCTCCCTTTCTGACTACCTGTCTGTCTGTCTGTCTGCCTGCCTTTCTGTCTGTTTGCTGTCTGTTTGCTGTCTATCTGTCAAACGTTAATGTCCATAAGAAGACTTAAAAGCCTAAAATAAATTTCTGATGTCCTTCCCCTTGTCCTGTCCCCTCGTCATTCTTTTCTTTTTTGTGACCCTGGACCACAAAACCAGCCTTAAGCTGCACGACTACATTTGTAGCAATAGCCAAAAATACATGAAACGGGTCAGAATTATCGATTTTTCTCTCATGACAAAAATCCCTAGAATATTAAATGAAGATACACTATTGGTTTTAAAGTTTTAAAATTGGTTTTAAAGTTTAAAATTGATATTATAACAAGTAATACAAGTGGTCAGTGACTCATGTGCTATTCTAAATCTCGCAAAGCTGTACAACGTGTTACAACTGACTAAAACTAGAATCCATTTGAACGTGCAAATTGCATGACCAGAGGTCCAAAAGTAAATAAATAAATGAAATCATGCAAACGTTCAGACCATCTATTATTTAAAAGCCCATCATATAGACACATTGATCCAGCTATGAATACACAAACATTATTTCCCCGAGCAAAAACTTTAGTTGAGGATCTTAAAATTTTAAATTATTCATTTGTTAATTTATTCAATTATTGGGGAGAACTGCTCAGCAGCATCAGTCATCTTATCTAGACTAGATATATATCAGTAAAACAGCAGAGAGGGAACGGATTAGGCAGATATGAGATTCCATTGAGTGAAAGTCCTGACTCTTCTCTTCCTTTCAGTGCTCTATAGTTTCTGCTTAATGAAGCTCAGATATGTGTAGCTCAAACTCATTGAGTTTCCATTCAGTCCTGGAGGCCAGTGCATGTCCTTGGCTCTGACATTGAAAACCGAGTAGGCTTGCCGATTATAGACAAAGAGCCATTTCGCAAAATGATAAGAGTTATCATTGAGTAACATTTGTGGTGACAACTTGTGAAAGAGAGAATAAAAAGAATTGAAATTCGGTTCTTATTGTGCTCAAGGTGATTAAAAATTGTGTGAATTTAGATAATATGAAGAAATATAAGGGCACCTTGCAGAAAAGTAAAGCAAACTGTTTAAATTAGATTAAAAGTGGTTCCATAAGAAATGAACTTAACTATATGGCCTATAATCGGGGATTCAAAGAACTGGTGGTATGAGAGCCAAAAATGATTTGCAGATTTCTTTGAACAGAAACAAATGCATCAAATTGAATTCTACAGTATTTGCTGCAACACAGTTTTTTTATGTAGTGAATTATTGATGGCAAAAATAAATAACATTTCAATTAATATCAGATTTTAATGTTTTAACAAACATTTTTACTTTTATAAAATGAATATTGTTGGTTTTTGTATTCAGTCAGCACTCAGTGTCCAGTGTAAAATCAGATTCCTCCAGCAGAACCAGTCGAAAATCATAGCTCTATAGAACCTACTCCAGTCCTCCCCCTCATATAAAATAAATATTTGTTAAACACACTCCTCCTCAAGCTCATAAAATTTGTAGAGAGGCTATGCAATGGCCTTGGCTCGCTGACTACTGGATCAAGTTCATGTCAAGAAATTTAAATTTTCAAAACACTGCAAAGATGAACAACTCGCTCAGAAACATTTGCGGGTATACAAACATCGGGCAGAGCTGGCCCATGGGGCTTGCTGCTCGAGGTTTCCTGGGTCCAGGGTTCTGGGCTGCTTGACACGCAGGAGAGCGAATCACGGTAAGCTTCGGAGACGGGGAGAGGCGGAGGTCAGTTCACGCCTGCAGGCAAGCTCATTTGCATGCGTTTAGGGGCGGGACCTGATGGTGCTCTGTTGCAGGCACACTCAGCAGGACATCGTTTACATAATTGATGAAATATGATAATAATGCAAGCTGGCGTTGGCTTGGCAGGCTGGAGCAGCTCCCAAGGAGCTGGGCCTGGGCGAGCCTTAGGATGTGTGGCAGAGAGAAATGGAGAGATTGTGAGAGAGAGAGAGACTGAGATTGAAGCCTGGAGCAGAGTTTTTTGGGAGGTCTTGTTTGTGGATTGACATTCCTCTAAAGACCACAGTGGCATCGCCAGTGGTGGCCTGGTTGCCTTTGTGTGGTTAGTATCATGAATATTTAACATACTGCTGTAAGGCACCCTGAGCCTTCAAGCTAATCTGAACACTTACTTGTGTGATAAACCAATAAAAATATACAACTGAAGTTTTTGGTGTGCATATACCATGTCTTTATATATAGTATGTGACGTAAGTATGTATTTAGAGTACTACTGCGTAAGATGCATTCATCATATTTTAGGTCAAAATGTTCCTATTACAGTGTAATTCCATATGTTATTACTAATGAATGACCTGTATTTAAAAGTGTATGAGGGTATGTAAGGGTGCAATTATTAAAGTGTATTTACTGAGTGCATACTGAGTGATATTTAACAATGTCTACAGTACTTACTATAGAGTTAGAATTTGGTTTACGGTGAATTATTTGGAATTTACTGTTTTTCCTTCTGAAAATGCAAAAAAACAAGAAAGTGTTTTGTTGTGCTACATGCAAATAAGATTAGATGGTTATGATTAGATTTAAAAAGTGTGGTTACAGGTATTACCTAAAGGTCTGATTAATAACTACCAAACCCATTTTTCTTTTCTAATACGCACACTTATGTAAAATATAAAACTAAACTAAATGTACATAATAAGTAATGCAGTAATATATAAAAACATTCAGAAGAAGAACGTTGCACACTATTACTTCAGCATACAAATGTATG
The DNA here is from genome assembly GCF_018831695.1 of Puntigrus tetrazona. NCBI lineage: Eukaryota > Metazoa > Chordata > Actinopteri > Cypriniformes > Cyprinidae > Puntigrus > Puntigrus tetrazona. The sequence continues at coordinate 9,341,476 of NC_056714.1, forward strand.
TTTAACTAAAATCTTTTTTTTCTTTGCATATTCATGCACAGTTAAAGAGGATCATCAAAGGTCAGAGAAAAAAAATGTAATTGAAATGGGATTAAATACTTAAAGGGTATTGTGTGCGTATCCAGCTTATTCAATTACTGCAGGTTAGCATCATATTAATTTGCATTTCGCCCTTGTTGTTTTTTTTTAATTTTGAGAAATACTGTTTCTGTTTCTCAAGTTACTTGAAAAAAAAAGTCTGATTAACTTGAGATATTTGTAAGAAGTTATTCCCAACATTGTGTACAGCATTATAAGACTGCAGAATTTTCTTATGGTACACCGCAATAAAAGATGCAGGCTCTAATTGGTTTCTGGCTCTACTTCTTCCCATCTCTCAGTGCCTTCATTTCGGAAACACAACTGTCTAAGGACAATTTCTCAGTCATTCCCACAGAGACACATAGTCATGCAGTCTCGTCCTCTCTCCCCACGCACTGGGTCACGTTGTCTGCGCCCTGCTCTCTTCACACCCCGGCATATGTTGCAGCAGAGCCTGGATCAGTGCCACATGCTAGCCTGCTGCCCCAGCTCCTCTCCCTGCTCTCCGCCACCTGTGCTCCCTCCCTCAGCGCCTGGCTCTGGGCTCTCTGGCTCTGACACACACCTGTGACTGGGAATGAGTCTCCAGCCGAAGCCTCTCCTCCACCTCCGAGCTGTCACTCATCCAACTCTTCCACAACGCAAGTTCTATAGACAACCCCCATGGAAACTCTAGACAATCTCCTCAAATTAAGCACATCAACCCACTCCTGTCAACTGATAGGAAATTCAGAACAGTGCTAAAGTAGGACAGCAGAGATTTCTTTTCATTAGGATGCTTTCCAACTCACCCACATGTCGTTCCAAACATGTTCGACTTTCTTTCTTCTTCGGAACACAGAAGGAGATGTTTTGAATAATGCCCACGCTGTTCTTTTCCATATTTCAGTGTTAACTAGTTGCTTATTAGCGTGCATTTTTGTCAGCACTTTTATAGCACATATTAATGCCTTGTTCTGCAAGGCCATATTTTAGATCCTTTAATCCTACCCCATACATAAACTTAATAATGACCTTACTAAAAGCAAATTGGTCCCCAAAATAAATCATAAACCCACTAGTTTCTGATCTCAATTTGTTTGTTATGGCCACTTTTATGATGCCTTTCATGGTGCTTTTTTATTCTCTACACACTTTTTATTGTCTTTAATTATACTTGTTACACATACACTTGTGTTTAGAAAATACCATTATGTAATTACATCTGCAATTATTTTTTGTAAATAACAATATTAATCTTACACCTACCTCTTTACCAACCCTTAAACTTAACCATAAAATGAAACCTTTTACTAACCTCACCTGTATCCCATCCCAACAGCAGTAACACAATGCAACTTGAACTTGAACTACATTATCGATTGATTGATCAGAACATTATTGAAACATAACATAAAACTAGACCTTTTTCTTTTAGGAGTTTGAAAGTTGTCGGTCATATGCTTTCATTGCATGAAAGAACAGTGTAAGCATTCTTCAAAACATTTTCTTTGTCTAGAAAAGAAATAACATTAGTATAACATAGTCTGAAATAACATTAGGATGTATAAATAATGACAGAATCTTTGACTAAGTTTGACTTAATGATATTTTGGACGGACAAAATAAAGAGACATCGCATAAGCACATGTATAAACAATATCTGAAGGTCAGGTAACAAAAAAAATAAAAATAAAAATAAAATGTCCTTTTTAGGCGGCGCCGCTGTGGAAAAACTGACCTTTTCTTGATCTTCTGATGAATACTCAAATCAATTGTTAGGACAAGCTACCAGATCCAATTCAAAACTCAACAGAAGTTCTTCTGACAAGCAAGTGCTGTGAGATTTTGATTGTCAAGTCAGTTTTTCCACTACAGTCATGATCGTTCCATAGACAAGAGGAATGAAATGACTTTGTGTTAATCCTCAGTCACATTGACCCACAGGGACCGAAAGCGGCTCCAGCGTGTTTGTGTAAGTATTCATCTCTTCCTGATCATTTCTGATGGTGCATTATCATTCACAGGACGTCACGAAGCAGGATACAGACAGCACAGGGGATTAATGGTGACCTTATTGAACGACATCTTGATGAATTTACACGGTCTGAAAATACCTGCGAGCAACGATTCACTCTGATAACGTGCTCTAAGGGAACAGAACAAGTTTTCAGATAACATCGGAACATTTAATGCTCTGGAATATTTTGAATGGGCAAATATCAAGAGGCTATTATCACCAATAACTGCTACTGAGACCCTTAACAGCCTTCAAACAAATCAAACAAACATGTATTATGTATTTTGAACAGCTAGAATGCCAGCAGATTATGTGTTTATAGACTGTTGGGGAAAATGATTGTGCTAGCCATAAGTTGTTTTTCATTTCGTTTTAATTATACAAAATAGTGAGATAAAAAAATTAATTAATAAATTACTGCCATTGTATTTGTTCATCATAATGATGATGCTTTTATGCAAAGCGACTTACATTATATTCAATGTATACATTTAAATACATTTTACAATTTCAAGGTGGTTTATGAGGATACCACATATGTAATTAACTAATAGTTATCACCTTACTTACCTAGTAATAGTTTTAGAAAATATGGATAAAATGAATAAATAAAAGGAATAAAATGTTCAAGCAAATCATATTTAAATAAATCCCTGTGGTAAAACCTTCAGGATATAGACAGGAATAAAAATGTAAAGTTTTGTTTGTGTAATTACTACCGAAGTGGAGATAAATGGCTTAGTATAGGCAAAAAAACTCATTTTGACGAAACGTATTAAAAATATGTATTGTTAATGAAATCAAAATAGAGAAATAGAGAAGGTGCTATCAGACAAACACTTAATAGTATCTTTTGGATGTTTTTTTCCCCACTAAGCCTAAAATCTCAAATTTGAGAGGTGCATGAAAAAACATTGTTTTGAAGAGTTACATAAAAAAAAAAAGAAACTTGTAAAAGTAATACATAACAATCAGATTCCCAGAGAACAGCTTGTTCACACAGAATTAGCGTAACTGTTGCTAGATGTCACTTGTGCTTTTAGTTTATCAGGTCTTTTAATCTGGTCCTCTGCAAATGTGGGCTGCAGGTTTGCGTGCAAACCAGGCGACCAGAGGAAGAACAACACTGATTGCCATCCTGCTGATTTCCACGAAAGTCTGGGTTTCCTTCCTGTAATGAACCTTTTTAAAGCTGAAATTAATTGAACACACAAAATCACTTTGGAATTAGCTTAATAAATGATATACCAATTGTATAGTCTTTTTCTTTCAGAAAAAGGATGGAAAATATTAATGACTCATCCTGCCCTTATATCATATACACATTTTTGATCAATCAAATGGTCTATGAATGGTCTAGAATGAAAACGTCCCTCTTTCTGTACTACTGGCCTTCAAAAATGGCAAGCAGAAAATCTTACTTTTTAGGTCAGCACATTTAACTTCTATAAATGAACATTATTCTTATCATATATGAGCATTCAAGTGAACTCAGAAAATCTCAGAATGTACACCTTCAAGCTATTCAAAAGGTGAAGATCAACGAGATAAAGAGGATAAACAGAATTTCCTCGTGAAAGGCACTGATGAGAGTCTGTAGAAACAGCGTTCACCCCGCATCTTTGACTGGCAGCATCTGCAGCAGTGACGTCCATGTGACTCACACTGAGACTCTGATAACATCCTGCAGCTCTCAGTTTCAGTTCCATGCAGCATCGCGTTCTTGAGTACCTTTCCAAAGAGATTCTGTTTTCTCAGGCTGATATGCGAGAAGAGATAATCAGCATCTTTATTAAGCTGTTGCGGTTCAAACGGATGGAAATCAGAATCATTGAATTTTTGGCGCATGTATTCAGGTATTCTGTTCAGTTCAACACTTCCCCAAAACACCCCAAATTCAAGTTCAACCACAACCCTCAAAAACAACCACTGTCCTACTTAGGCTCTCCTAAGAGGCTCCTCTAATCCGCTCTGATCACCTGAGCCCAACTGAATGCCACATTTTTATCTAAACACACCTGACTGTTTCCCATGCACAAGCCTCCTCCATGTTTCCCTAATCGCTTGCTTCCATTGTACATATAGTTTTTCCCCAAACAGGACTCTGACCCAGCTGAGACACTGCCGCGTTGGCATTGATTTAGATATTTTGTCCTAGAAGCCAATGCTCACCTAGGGGCAAGCAAGGAAGGGCCTGTCTGGACCGACCGGCCTCCATTAGTTGATCTGGCTCAACTAGTTGCAGATGAGGGACAGACTGGGCCTGAGGTGCTGTCAGAACCCATGTGTTAGCTAAACGAGTCTGGCTTTTAACCCATCTGCTGAAATGACTGGGCATGTCCCTCAACGCGGGCGTGGTGTTTTGGGGCCAACATATTGCCGCCACCTGGCCCTCCTTCTTAATCCATACAATCACACACAAAACACTTTTGCTTTTCTATTTTCACTCTTCTTTTAGAATTAATCTGTGCATTGTAATGCATTGGACAATAAATACTATTTTCATTTTAGCTGTAAAAGACTGCAAAAAAAACCTGTTAAGTTTCCTAACCGGGGAAAACATTCTGTGTGTGACAAATGACATATGATCATTAATTTCTGTTGATAAAGTAACATTTATTGAATTATTTCAGTGTCATGTGTGTATGTATTTGGTTGTTTGAAACTGCATGCATTCTATATATTATCATTTACCTCAGCTTGCTTTTTAGACTAAATTTAAGATAAAACTGTAAAAGCTAAAATGTTTTTTTTTTCAGTGTAAAATTATGGGTTTTTTTAACTGTAAATGTCACAGTTTTATTGCCTGTAATTAACAGAGAAGAACAATAATAATTGTCTTGAAACATGCTGTTATCTAATACTGGCTACCACTGACAGCTGGCCTTATAATTTTTGATGCAGAAAAAGGCTAAAAGGTTTTCAATGTCCTGTGGCTGAACGTTAATTAAAATTCTCACAGTATAATAATCTTATAATTATCTCTTCTACGGGGCCCTTGCTCATTTGAGCGGTTAGTGTAAATCCCACCACTGTAAACACGATCTTAATTTTGTTCCCAAAGGATTTCCTCTTTGGCACAAGTGCAGCTATATCATGTAGGATCCAAGAAAATGAATGAAGCCCCCTGGCACTGAATCTAGTTTATGAACAGAGTCTCATTTCAATTTAAAAAAAAAAAAAAAAAAAGTTACAACACCAAATGCGCTCTGTCACTTTTTCTCTAAATAACAGACAGATGGGAAATTCCTTCCAGAAACTCAGTAGGACTGAACGTCAGCAAATAACCCTATTATGCGCTTTTTATTACATTAAGTTATTTTTAAAAATATATTTTCAGTGCTAAAACTGTCACCCGATTTTATGTCGAATGAAATTAGCATGCTTCCCATAATAAAACTGTTAGCTATGCTGGGTTCTGACCAAGAATAGCATTGCTCTCTAGTCTTTGTCAGCCTCCAGTGCTGAACCAGGCTTTCCGATGGACTCTTGGGGTCCGCAGTTTATTTTTCCACACAAAGGTCGAGAAAAGCCTGTAGTCCAACAGGCTAACTGCCAACAGGAGCTCCTGCAGGACTACTGTATTTTCCACCCCAACTGGAGCACCATCACCAGGGCCCTGGCCCTCACCAACCCTGACATCTGTGTCCCTGCTTGCTGCAGAGTTGCGGTTCCTGCGTCTACATGTGGACGTGCAGTAAATGATGGGTTTGTGAAGAGCCGTGGCAGTGACGGATGGTATGTGGCTAACCAGCCTCGCATAATTACAGGACCAAACCGAAGCTCCAGGGCCCCGCCTGGCTTTCTGGGAAATCGAAGCGCAGATGGAGCTGTAGAAGAAACACCAGGAAAAAGTAGCATGTGTAGCCCCCAATCTACTGCCATTTGGAATGATGCGTGCACCATGTGTACAGCCATTTTAAGATCATATTGAGTTAGCGTTTATGGGATTTGAAGAAGTCCTTCCCTCTTGTGACTCACTCAAGTACTGAGTGGTTGCCAACAGGTCCAGGAGCCTCAGGGCAAGATAATCCTGCATAAAAGTTTTAATCAATGACACAGATGAGTATAAGTGAAAACTTTTTCTAAAATCATAGTCATCTTTGAGCACGCAAAGAATGTTTTTTGATCACTCTGAATGTCTGACAGGTTTCGTTATATTGATTTCTTTTGTGATGGTCATGGGTAATGAGTGCACCGTTCACCGCTTTTCTCAAATTAGCAGCGTGTGCTCCCTCAACCTACAAACATCCTTCATCCCAGCTGATGTTCAATTTGTATTCCGTTTTTCCAACATCTCAAGAATACAAATGAACGCTTCTTTTTAATGCAGAAGGCGAGGGTTTCCAGAGGAGCCCGCATCATTATAGAGAAGGAAAAAGTTGCCGAGAATTCCATTCCTATTATGCGCTGATAATAATTCAATGTTTCAAACATGAGATCTCCTTAAAAAGTCACCTAAGTGTCTGAGCTCTAAAGACTGGAACAAAGGGAAGAATGTGGCAGCCCTGCGACTTGACATTGCACCCGACTGGCTCCAGTGCGTCATGTGCTTAAAAGAGGATTAGAGATAGAGACTGAACTTGCTGTCTGCAGCATGGCAGACTGCTGGCATATAGACACTTTTTGTTTGTAATTCATCCACTTAGTTTTAAAGGATAATTGGAGTATCCTTAAAGAAGCTTAGAATAAATAAAAAAAATGTCCGTTATTTTCATTTGCTGTAATTAACTTAACAGTTCTTCTTCGCTTTCATTAAAAACAAGCATTTGCTCCATAGGCATTGCTGTTAAAATGGTGAGGGGATAAGGGGTGCCACTTTTCAGTATGGAGACTATTTCCTAATTACATTTACTTCATGATGAAATCAGAAGATAGCATCAATTTTTTCTATCAGTTCAGTGCAATAGCATTTCCGGTCACACATATTAACTTAACTACTATGTACTTACGTCAAAACATAAGTACAATTGTGTTCATGTTTTGCTGCTATTGAGGTGGGATACTGGTATTAGTTTGGTGGTATGGGTAGGTTTAAGGGTGGGTTAAGTTGTAATGAATGGGTCAATAATTGAATTATAAATGTAAGTACAAAAATGTATTACAGATGTAATTACATATATGTGTTTTTAAAAAATACAAGTACAATTTAAAAACATGTATGTATGTACACATGTATGTGATTGGCCTTTATACGTAAAGATTCGTAGATTAAGGGGGTGATATCATTTGTTTCAGTACCGTTCCACACTTCATTAAGAAAAAAAGAGTGTCTTACAGGCTTTTCTGCCCTTTACTGCATGATTCTTCACATTTGGCCAACAACACATTTAGCAAATATCCGCAGAAGCTTTGTTGTTCCGGTTTTCTGAGCCGCTATTCAATTAGGAACCTCTCCACCATATGTGTGATTTATTGGCTATTTCCACAAATAAACATGAAAACAATGGTCTAATAAATTTGATTTCCTACCAATTACATTTCATTCCTCTGCGCATATTTCAAGAAACTGCAATAGCCACCTATGGTGGTACTACTAGTATATATATATATTTTTCTATTATTATAATTTTTTTTTTTTTTTTTATGAATACAATTGTACAAGGTACATTAAACGTGGTGCTTATTTGAATTACCAATCATTCAAGGTGAATAGGAAAAGTGGAACACTACATCTTAATAATTTTTTATCATTTTTGTTTTCTGTGTATTTTCTTCCATTAAGTTCCTAGATGGCACAAATGTTCTGGCATCATTGTTTAGCTCTTTTAAATAAACAAATACACACATATGTGAAATTAAAAATAAATGCTACCAGCTGCAAAACATTTTTGACTTTTCTACACATCAGTAGTTGCAGTTATAACCATTCATTTTTGACTGGTTGTTCATCCAAACTGATATTTTAAGTAAAATCAACTTTCCTTAGCAAGAACATTAAGTATTTTGTGAAAATATGGGGGGTTGAACAAACTGCCATTCTAACTTTAGCAAAACAATTCTCCACAATTGTATCGAATAAATCTCCATTTTGATTGAAGTAATTAAAATGTGACCATTTTATAAAATTATATCCAATTTATAAATTTCCATGGTAACAATCATGTTTGAATAATGAACAATACAACAGACATGCATATGTACTAAAAAAGGCATTCAAATATTGAAGATTATTCAGGTTGCTTGAACGCCGTGAGGGTGATAAAGAGGTTGAATGAGGACATCTGCACGGCAGAGGTCATACTGGTCATCTCATTTGCACACTATAATTTACATACTGCCGAATAGTGTCTGATAAGAAAATAGTCTCTGATCTGATGTAAAATAATATTACAGTTTTGAAAAAAAAAAAAAAATTAACACATTAAAAAACAAATTGCACCAGATAATACTAATCCAGGAATTAAAAAAAAATAATAATGATCTCTGGTCTCTGGCTTATTGCAATAATCTCTGCAGCTTCTCAAATTAAATCCACGGTGTCAAGAAACTTTAATTACCACCATGTATAACTAACTATTGTGTTATGTGCGGTGTGAACGCGAAAGGAATAGTTCACGCAGAAATAAAGGTTTGCAATTGGACCTCTAAGATGTAGGTAAATTTGATTTAGAGAAATTTAGCATTAAATCACTTACTCATCACTGCATGCTCTGAAGTGAATGGGTGTATTTGTGGATTCAATCTTTATGTAAAATCCATTCAGTCTTTACGCAAAACAACAGGTCTGTTTTGGCAAAAAAAAAAAAAAAAGCTTTAGCTAAAATATATTATATATATATATATATATATATATTATAAATATAACGTTACATATTTAATGCAAAGAGATACATGTAATGTCGTGACCGTTTTTTGGTAAATATATATTTATACATGCAGAACAGGTTCTAATGCATAGACCATAACAGCTCGTTGATTGCTCTCCAAATCAAGAATCTGCTGGATGAGGCTGAATCTCATTGAATTAATCACAGGCTGGCTCTGGAGGATCAAGCTTCAGAGCTCATCACACTTCACTGACTGACTATTACAGAGGTGTTCACTGTTTCAGGGTCACTGGGTGATTTACAAACTGTGGGATGAGCGAGATTGAGTTGTCTTGAGGCTCGTACACCTTGCATGACAAACACCTGACAAGGCATTCTCTGTCTTTAGACACCCTGCTGTGGAAATGTCCATACTCAATATCCAGGACTCAATTTGTTTATAACAGTTTTGGTAACACTTTATTTTATGGTTACACTTATAAGTTGCTCATTAGCAAGAATATTACTGGAATGTTAGCCCCTTATTAGTGCTAATTAAGCACATATTAATGCTTTATTCTACATGACCTTAGTCTACATCCCTAATCCTACCCAAATATAATAATTCTACCCATTATAATAAGAATTTATTGAGGGAACATTTGTATTTAATAATTAACAAGTGTTACCTATTCTAAAGTGTTTTAAGCATACTTCAGTGCATCAGTTTTTGATTGGCTTGAGGCAGATCTGAAGGCACATTTCAACTGATTGTAAAAAAAGGGAAGGGTTTAAGCATATTAAAAGACTGACATAAGTCACTAGAAGACATATTACATTACGAGGACAAAACAAATTAAAAAACTATGACACATGCATGTATAAACCGTTCACAAATTTTTTTCCAAAATTAGAAATGTGTTTAATTGCCCAATTTAATGTACATATGTATTACTTTGAGTGCATGAAACACACTTTCTGCCTTTCTTTAAAAGTTTTTTTGCTTCTTAGATTTTTTTTTTTCCTCACTAAACGTAATTTATTTACTGGAGGCCTGTACAACGCAGAAAAGCCTTTTCCAGCACTGACGACTAACGACATCTCTTACATGTGGCTGCGCTAACATCCCTTAAATGGAAGGAACAGTGTGGCTCCGAATACATCACATCGGCCATACACTATAACATAGCGGTATAGACTCATTTTAAAAGATGGCTTCAGATCTTTCAGTGCAGAGTCAAACTAATGAAGGCCACTTTTTCCCAGAGCCGCGGCTCAGTGTCAGAGACTGTCAGAGTCATATTCTGGCTGTGTGTGTGAGGTATGGAGGCAGACATTCGCACTGGTCCCCTGAGAAACCCCCTGAAAGAGCCAGCAGTCAGAGTCCCACCTGTCAGGGATGAGCTTTGGCATATCTGTCTGTGTGTGTGTGTGCGCGTGTGTGTGTGTGTGCGTGTGCGTGTGCGCGTGTGTGTGTGGTAGCGGATGTTGCGCAGGCTTCAAATTGGTCCCTGTGGTGGGAAGCACTGTGCTTTTCGATATCTTTTCCACGTTGTCTGCTGCGTGCTACAGCAAGATTTGACTGCCTTCACTCAGTGTACATCAAACTGTGAACGAACAGAGAAAATACTAGAAATACAGTTTGTCCTCTTTTAATGACAAATTTTGAATTAAATCCACCTGGTTATGATACATATTACAATTTTTGATGCACACATACGTGCTAATACTTTGATTTCATTGGATATATAAATATATACGTGCATAAATAACATATTTGACTTATTGTTATTATCATGCACTTACATTTTTAAAATCTGTATTTTAACGTGTCCTTTTTACATGTAACATGTGCTTACTATTATAATAAAAAAATAGATTATATATAATCACATGCAAGTAACCCTAAACAAGTACATAGCAAGTACATAGCTAATTAATACCACTTAGTACTTATATAGTTAATTAAATGTATAATTACAATATGACAAGGACACCTTAAATAAAGTGTAAACTATAATTAATTTTCATGGTGAAGAATTCAAAAGTTTGAAAATATTGATTAAAACTGTAGAGCTTTTACATTTTTCAGAAACATAACAAAACCAACACGGCAAAGAGGACATTTCTGAAACTTGCACATCTTTCAAACAAGATTTCTTCTTTCTTTTCATTATAATGGACACTCTCATATGTCATTGACCCATTTTCACAAGCCCGACCAACATTAACGTGAGCGCTGTAAAAAAAAAAGCCCGATTCTGTAAAATGCTTTAGTTGGAGTCGTTTGAGTTTGCCAGGATAATCCAGTCGCGTTAAATCGTTATTATACGTAGAAGTACATTTTCCACTACCAGACAAATATTTCATCTTCACTAATCGTGCTGATTTAATACAGTTGTCCTTGCGGTCCAAAACTGTGAAAATAAACTTAAATGTAATTGATCATTTAGCAATGATAACAAAGCTTTCTGTCATCGTCATGGTAAATGCGTTTCGTGACCACTGCATTTATAGTCAGAGTGCCTCTTTTGTGTGGAATGTTGGCAGGAGTCTATCAGCTCAGCTGATATGATACATCAAAAGAATCCAAGAGATCCTCAGACTAAGAATGGTGCGGCTGATGACTAACAGTCCCCCTGACCTTAACACAGATGAAGCGATGTTTCGCTTTAAATGGCAGTTTGGTTGTCAGCGCCTTCTTTCGGTCAATTCCTCGATAGCCTACTGAAAACAAATAGAGTCTCAGACCATGAAGGTTCGGAAAATAAAGCAATTATGGACTGCTGCTCGTACTTCGGACAGTAGTAATTGAAAATTAGGACCGGCACTTTTGGGAACTGCACTCAAGCTGTACGGACCACAACGGTCTATCATTATCCCGGCCTCTGCCAAGCCACAAACACCAGATCCAGATTGTCAACGAGCCGTACTGCAGTTTTAAGGGAATTTAAGCGGTGCCTTGAGCGTTTCCCGTTCCTCAGCCGGGTCAAGAGTTTGTCAGCGACCCGAGGACATCACAACATCCAATGATTCAGAGCGTTAAAACGCAAACGCGGATCAATGCAATCAAAACTCTTCCCTGCTTGCTTTACCATAAAAAGGGGGAAATAAATCAATGTCCTAAATAATGAATAGGTGCATTTTTAGCTGTAGAATTACTGTGGTAGTTTATAATTACTGTGTCATTTCAGCTGGACGGTGCACGGAATAAATCTGTCATACAACACGAAGCCTAACAGTAAATCATTTGTTTGCAGTTTCTAGAAGAACCTTGCCATATATATATATATAAAAATGCGATCAAATTCATTCAGTGCTTTGCTATTTATGTACGGTTTAATGGCCTGTGGCTGCGGCATAATTGCAAATCGCCTTGCCAGTATATGCAGTACAATGGTTTTGTTAGAAATTAAAACGATCAATAAACAAGACTACAAATAAAAACCGTTACAAGGACAGATAAATCAGGATATAAAAAAAGCCACCGCCACAATAAACCCCGGTCACTTTGAAACATATCATGCTACAGGTTTAGCACACACACAATGAGCTGAGAAACACAGCAGATGTGTATATAAACAGATTATTATATTTTTTTTTATCTAAATATCAATGTTATTCGCATTTTCTGATTTTGTTTTTAATTCTTTTCTAAATCTCATGGTAAAAAAAGTGTATGCGTTCTGTACAGAACTCTACTGAGAGTATGCATGATTCAAACACATTACAAATAATACATTAATTGCATTGAGGCTAGACAATGATATTTACTATTTTGCTAGCTTTACAATAATATGCATCCATAATTCTCATATCCTAGTATATAGCCTCGTGTTAAAATAATAAATGCAGAAATAGTTCAAGATTTTTTTTTCTCGATGACTTTCTCAGCAGTATAATGCAAATTAGTGTTATAACTCTCAGTATTTATTATTACTTTCTTTGTTTCAATATGCACTATATACTATGTTATATGACAGACCAAACCCTCTCTCTCTCTCTCTATCTCTCTCTCTTTCTCTCTCATCCTCATACCTGTTTCTGAGTTTTTCTGGACAGTCTGGGATTCTGTTAATGCAGAGAAAGAAGTCTTGGCTACAAGGGGTCCTAAGTGCTGACAGCAGCACTGAAAGCCCCTGGAGAGAACTCACTGATCAGATTATTGAGTCCAGAGAGTCCTGCTGGAGTTCAACAATGACTCTTAATGCCTTTCTGTTTCTCCACCTAAAGGTTATGGTCAAAGTGGAGCGAAATGGAGTTAAATTTGAACAAAAGACCAAACTGAATCATTTGATTTCCATCATAAGTATTCTATACAGTGCTGTAATACCCTTAAAATTTCTCTAGAAGAGAATTTGCGACATTAAAAACTATATATTATTTAAAAAAAAAAAATTTGTTAAATCCCCATTTAATCCCCACATATATGACTGTTCATCTAGAATAAGGAAATAAATATGTAATTAATGGTATATTTAGTTTCATTAAATATGATTTTGAAGGTATACTAACAAAGTGTTTTACAAATTACGCATTTCACCAGCTGCCCGCTTTCTTGCTAGAGGTGCTAAAAAAAACATGGGAAAACAACCTAGTTTCCTTCATTCAATTCTCCACAATCAGAAAGGCCCAAAGTGCATCTGAAGTGGTTAAAATGGAATATGATCACAGGACACGGCTAAATGCAGAACGGATTTCTGGCGCTGCAAAAAATCGATCCGTCAGCCAAGAAACGTGTGTACATACATGTTGAAAAATCAATGAGCAAATAAATAAACATAACAGCCAGAGAGCAGACAGTCCATCACCTCCAAAAATCTGGAGATGTTTCAGAGAAGCTCAAAGAAAGAAAACAACAGGGGGTCAGTGGATGGAAAAAAAAGAGATAAACTTAATCTATATCTTAAAAAAAAACAACAATAAATGAGATATTCTTTGAAACAAGCCATCAAAACCTTCCTTGTCAGAGGTGGGCGTTAATGTACAATTTGTATATTGAACTGTAAACTGTGGTTTTTTGAGCTGCGTTTTCACAGGAAAAAAGGCGTTGCTGAAAGTCACCGACAAGATGCCGTGGATGAGCCAGTCTATTCAGACGATCAGAATCGCAGGATTAGTCGTGAGTTGAAGACTAGTGTCCAAAGAGACTGACAAAACATCAGCATTCATCTAATCCTATAGTAATGGAGGTTATCAAAGCCACAAGCCTAAAACTACTGAAGACGGCCCCTCAGCTAAATCCATTTGCATAACATTACACCTTCTTAACAATGAGTATTATGGCCGTATTGGTTTAAGTTCTCACAAGATCTCGTGGAGCTTTACTAGCATTCACTGGGAATAAAAAAGCAGGAAAATGTCAGTATTTGTTGGTTTATGTCCTTTATGAAACTTGGGGATCTTTACAATACAGAATACAGGGAATACAGTTTGATATTAATATACCTCACAGCATCTGATGATATAAAGCGAGGCAAAATATTTCCCTTTTTTTAAATTTATTTAAATTATTTTTTTTGGCATTTAATTTTAAAGTACATTTTCAATTTGATTATTATTTAGTTTTTGATTGATTCAATGATAAACTACCTATTTAAAAGAAAGTAGTCTTATAAGTAGCCTTAACTACTCTATACTTACATTAAAACAAAATAAGTACAACGTATACATAATGCATTTATTGAGGTGGGGTACAGTTGGGTAGGTTTAGGAGTAGGTGTAAAGAATGAGTCAAGAGTGTAATGCAGAAATGGGTTAAAGATGTAATTACATGCAGATATAATACATATATAAGTACAAACATGTATGTGCAAGTTAATGCATTATATCAAATGATTCAGTAAAATGTAAGTACATAGTAGTTAAGGCCACGTAATATAAAGTGGGATCACAAAAGTAAACAGTTTTCTTCAAATTGCACCATAAGTACTAATATATATAACAGCTAAATCGATTATTACAGCAATTTAACTGCTCCTTAGGTTAAGACAGGATAGGATAGGATAGGATAGGATAAAAATATATAGAATAGAAATTTAAAAAAGAAACTGCACAAAAGTACAGCTCTGTTATTTTATATTTTGCTGTTGTAGCTATCAATCAGGGATCTGTCCAAATCATGCCTCCTGTATCCGAAAGCGAACATGGCAGCCAAAAACAGATGAATGTAGACAATAGTATGTGTGAGGAGCAGCAAGTTCCCCCTGCTTTTTATCCATTTTTTTAAATCTCTGAATTTCTTCCCCGCTTCAAAGACCATACTGTGCACAGTTGGGGGGCTTCAAAGCTTCAAGTCCACAGAATTAGGGGAGAGAAAAGCAGCTTCTGCATTGCTGACGGCTCAGAAATATCACAAGGCAAGCAAGCAGAAAACCTAAATTTTCCTCTCCCTCTTAAGAAGAATGATGTGTTTCACCTGCATCATTTAAACTGAAGATATGGATGTGGCTTTCTCCTCTGGATGAGATTAAAGGTGGACATTTCTGACCGAGCCAGACCAGCTATGGCCTTTGCACGGCGCTTGTTGTATCCCGTTCGACATTAAGTCAGCTCTAGGTATGTTGAGTGAAAATGCTATCTTGTGATACTTGAGCAGTTTTTGTCTCATAAAAGAATGATTGCGCTAAAGCTAACCGAATTAGCATACGAGGTGTGATGAGTGTTTGGGTTTGTCGTTAGGTCGCGACAAGAATGCGATAAAGTGTACTTGCAGAGCTGTTAAATGTCTTTGTGTGCAGAACGTGATGTTTTTACTTAAGATTGTTTAAGTAAAAAGAAAACGTAAAAGTTCTAAAAGAACTTTAGCTGCGATTGCTACTTACCGATCTCTAAGGACTAACTTGAATCTAAAAGTTGGTGCAGACAATTCCCCTCTTTTAAGTGCACCACCTACTCAGCTTTTTTGTTACATTTTCAGACATTATTGGTGTATCTAGCCGAGTTAGGTGGGGACCTGATTGTTCTCTCGGCTTGCATCTGTGTTTTCTCTAAAATAGCTACAATTTAGTCCCCAGCGCCCTCAGCATTCTCCGAACCCCACCGCTCATAATTATGCATCGCTGGTCACATTTGTTGGGGGAAAAAATACTGTGACTGATGTAAAATAATTAGTGTGCTGTGAATGGGGCAGCTCGTTGCCAGCGCGGGATCAGTGCTGGCTAATGGGCTGTGAAAGGAGATTGCTACCTAGCTGCGTTGTGCCTTGCGCTGCTAAATAATGCAGTATGTGCATGCACTGCACGAAGGGCCGATCATACAGAGACGCTCCAGCACCCAATTATATTTTACCTGCCAAGGTGACACGCTAGCTAATGCTAATGGTACATCATTACCTCCCCCAACACCCCCGCCTCCCCAAAAACTTTTTTTTTTTTTTTTTTTTTTTTTTTTTTGTCAAGATTTGATATTTACTGTGCTGAATCCTAATCAAGTGAGTTCGTATCAGTTCGACAACTGGTAGTGTGTATGAAAGAAAGCTTTTGGGTGTCAGCTGTCAGCATGTTTAGGCTTGCAATACGCTGTTTACTATTAGAGAAGTATGAAATATTTTAGATATACACATATGTGATAATACTTATGTATATATATACATATATATATATGTATAATTACAAGCAGCTTACACTAAACAACCTTAAAACTATAATAAGCCTATTTTAGATAATATTACTTATTGCTTATTTGAGTAATTGGACTTTAACAAGGACAGTTATTCACTATTAACTATGACTTTACTAAATTTGTTGCTTTATTAGCTTATTAATAGTTAGTAAGGTCCAGGTATTTGAGTAGGATTAGGGATGTAGAATAAGGAATTAAAATGTACTTAATTATTCTAATAAACGACTAATATTCTGGTAATATGCATGCAAATAAGCAACTATTCAAGAGACCCTAAAATTAAAATGTTACCCTAAGCTGAAATTGTATTTAATATACATTTATTGAAATGATCTCTTCTACAAAATGTTATATAAAATATTTTTTGTTAAATAAATATGTTAATTACAATTTAACTTGATAACAAATTGTTGTCATGCTGCTTAAGCATAGTCACAATTTTCACTTCTGATAAGTAAACTGAAATGCTGTTAAACTAGTTTTTTTTTGTTTGTTTTTTCCCGTGTGGTCATTGTTCAGTATTTCAGCAGATGCATCTGTTTCCATATTCATCCTCAAAAACATCTTAGACATTCTATTGTCACGATCATTTATATGCGTTGTGTGGTTATTTAACATATACTGCTGGACACATTGTAGCATACATTTCCTCACCGAACACGAAACAGGCGTAAAAAATCTTCTTAACATCTCCCGCAAAAGGGTCTGTAACCGTGTCCTGTCAGAAGAAAAATGGCATCAAAATTTCAGAGTCCTGAAAAAAAAAAGCAAGAAAAGAAACAGTGCCAAAGGTTATCTGGCAAACAATAGAAAGAAAAGGACTCAGCAGTTAAAAATAAAAAGCTTTTTGGTTATGTCAAATCTGTAAAAGAAAGACAAACGATACAAAAAGCTGATTTTGAATAAATAGAATTTAAAATATAGGAAAATATGTTTTCTTCATAATAACAGAAATAATGGTGCCAACTGAAAAATAGAGTAATTTCAAAGTTTTTAATTCAGAGGCCACTTTCAGTATAGATACAATTTCCAGCTTCATATTTGTGTACACAGCAAATATGTTTAACCTCGGTTTGACACCCCACAACCATCCAATTAAAGCAGTACTTGATGGCCCATTCATCCAAAGTGCTTTATTCACACTTTCAATGATGAGGCTAGTGGTAGTTCAATCTTGCCGTATGGGTCTCTCCACATTACGTACACTTAATTTTGCCTGAGATGGGCTTAATTTGTCACAGCAATCACAAATAAATGCTGCAGCGTTCCTACTTAGTAATGTGAATTACCCATTAACGTTGGAGCTGTAATATGCAGTTATGTTTTAAAATGCTTTTCAAGATCCAATTTTCCCATTTTTAATCACTGATTCAAGACGACACCTGACAAAGTCTCTGTTGTTCACCTTTGCTTTTAAACAGGAATAATTGTTAGAGAATTATTGTATTATATTTTAAACAATAGTTGAATGTGAATGAATAAGTGCAGTTTGCATAAAACCTAATTACATTATATTATATATATATATATATATATATATATAGATATATAAAATATATATATATATATATATATATTTATATATATATATATATATATATCTTTTGGATTTTAACATATATTAACATATATTTGCACCTATTATTGATATAACTAAATTATATTTTTGATAATAAATTCACATTTTCCATATGTCTGAAGAAAAACACATAATTTGGGCCATCATTAATTAAACTGTTAATAAAAATCATAACAGATAACAAGGAGTTTTTGTGCAAAAGCAGTAGACAGTGTAATAAATGTTTGCCACAAGCATATACCTTGAGAATATATATTTGCATGTGATGACTGTACTTACTGTGTAATTACAGTGTAATATAAACTGCAATTACCATAGATTTTAGTTTTAACACAATAAATCACGTCATGTTTTTTTTTGTTTTGTTTGTTTTGCAGCTGTGTACAATTAGGGTTGACAGATTAATTACATCTATTTAATTAAAATCTAAATTTGCATATATCCGCCGGACAGATGCAGATGTTCTTCCTTAATTTAGGCTTCTGCAGATTCGCAGCCCATAATGTATTTACTAGTACTAGAAGCTGAAATTACTATTACAATATATTGAAAATGAAAAATGGTTCAGTTAAATGTGATAAAATGTGCGTCTTTCACAATGCACATCATGTTTAAGATTGTTATAAAACCTAATTTAATAAAAACATGTCATAGTGCATATTGTGGGAACGTAACATATATATATATTTTTTTAAACCTATTCAATTTTATTAAGATATAAATACAATTAGTCGTTTTTTCTTTTACTTGCTCTATTAATTTGCTCACTTAAAAAATGATAAATGGATGACTTTTGAGGCATCTCTATATTATTTGACCTTGTCATGCCCATTTCAAAGACATCACACAATACACGATGCAAAACTGTTTTTAATGTAATCCAAATATGACTTTGGGAGGCATGCTGTTATTAAAAGTATATTTGAGCTTTATATGGTAGCGTTAAGGAAAGCGTTAGTTCGCTCCCATCCTTCTGTTATACTGATCAGGCAGTTTTTGGTCTTATGTTTCGATACTCTATCATGGCCATCTGCTGTTTTCCTTATTTTTCCTGATAATCAAAAATGTAAAACCTCAAAAAATGAACCGCCGCCCAAATCTGTGTTAAATTGTGCCAAAGCTTATCGAACTGATAATAGCAGGGAGGGGGCTGGCTAAGAAACACACACACACACACACACACACACACACACACACACACACACACACACACACATACAAACACAGCAGATTACAGTCAGGGTGACCGGACTCAGGCATTCTAATGGTATTGATTGAAAACAGCAGGGGGTCCAAGGGCTGAGAGCATGAGATATTCACTCACCTGCAGTACAAAGTCACTCTCTCTCGCTTTCTCCTTTCCTTGTGTACACACACACACACACACACACACACACACACACACATGCACACACGCGCAAATCAAATCCCATTTGGGGCTGCTGTTAAACTGGCTCACTAAATTGGCCTGCAGCTCTCGGTCTAATACAGCAATAATGTCATACTGCGCTTGTTTACTCTGAATTTTAATTTTCTGTTTCATTGCTTCTAGTTATTGATGTTTGCGTTATCACGTTCACTTTAAACTATTGATAAATTGGTGCCTCGGCTTTTATACGTATAATTACTTCAGGTATCTCGCCGACCAAAAACACTGAGCCAGCCTGAACCAGGGACGCCGCGGCCAGAGAAAAAAAGAGGAAACATCTTGGAGAATTGGAGATTCCAAGAGTCAGACATGCTGTCTAAAATTATCATGGTTCATTAAAAATAGGATTACAATTAAAAAATGGCTTTCCGGCCCCTGATCCTCCGAGGTTGAGTGGCCCTGTATTTTTATTATTCAGTACATAAGTTTTTGTTTTTAATGCTTTTAGCTGACTAGAGCTCAAGTAAAAATTATTTACATATTTTAATAAGTTTTTTGCCGTTGGGCAGAATTATAGTAAATGCAATGATAGAAAATAGCCTTCCTGAAGATATTCATTTGCCACTCATATTGTTGTTCAAATGACTTGAAATTGAAAAATCAAAAGTATATTTTTGTATTAAAGACTCGAAAAGCAGACGCAATCAATTCTGAGTCATTCATTGTTCTTTTATTGATGAATCACAAGCTAGGGCAGATAACCATTTATAATCTATACGTGAACCATGTTCTTACAGCTTGAATGAAACGAACTTATTTTAAAATTGTAGCCTATATTTTCAAATCTGTAATGATGTCTCTGTATGAGTAAATGCATTAAAATCTTAATCATCACGGTTGTATTCGTTACCAATGCTTCGTTGCGTTTGTGTGATTATATCTGTGCGGAATCTCCCTGGAGTCTTCAGTGAACTGGAATTGGCGAAATTGCTGATGCTACCATTTCGTGATGATGTTAAGATGATTTGAATGATAGCGGTCACAGGGCACTCGTCTATGAGGATGAAATACTCGAGGTGCATGAGCATGTGCATATTACCAATGATTCAACAGAACCATAATAGACGGAGAGAGAAGATGTCTGATTCATTCATGTTATAAATAAAAATTCTTATCCGTAAGTACCAAGGTGCTACATGTGAGTATAGGGTGAAGACGGGAGAGTGAGAGAGCCACTAAAATGCGACAATTAAATTTCTACATAGTGTTGTGAAGATGTTTAGCTTCAGAATTGAACAGAATTTCAATGTGGGTTAAGCTTTAATAACAGCATAACATTGATTACCACAAAAAGTGAATGAATGAACGAACGAGGCACTTTTGGGAGGCTTTATGCGCTGAAATGCGAAATATATCGTTTATAAAAGACCTTGCAAGACTGTTTAAAAGGTTTGAGTCAGTAAAATGTGTTTTATTGAATTGGAAATAAGTCTCAGTCTCAGGTTTAATTTATTTGATTAAAAATGCACTATGCAATGTAACATTGCAAAGTATTTGTATTCTATTACAATTAATTTTCTTTAACTTTTGCGATGCAAATCTAAACTTTCAGCAGTCGTTACTCCAGTCTAAAGCGTCACGTTATCTTTCAGGAATGACTGATTTCGTCATTTCCGAATGGTAGCGTGCATTAAGTGTGTCAAAACTTGCATTCTCTTTATTTTTACATTCGTTTTTTTGTTTTATCTGTAGTTGTCAAATGTGATGTAACATGGAAAAGATTAGCAAGCTGTTTTTCCCAAAGTAAAGTCATGTGACCGCGCATATATTTGCTTACATTTTAACCAAAGCACATTAACCCTGATTTCTGCTTTTTGCAAGCGGTTTACATGCAGTTTTTAGCTCAGCGACTGTTAAATCTGCTGTGAATCAGTTGCGTGAATGTATATAGGGCTTGTTTTGCTAGCTTTCATTTTTTTGGTTCGCGCAGCAATGCTTTAACGCAGAAGAAAAAACCCCCAGAAAATGACCTATCGCTAGGAAGCACGCAACTTACAGTTTCGCCGCCAATGACTGATCAAGCTCTGCATCTGTGCACGGACATTCGTGTGTTCTAGCTTCTGCGTGTGCCACTTGCTTGTAATTTGACATTGTGGATTTGTGTGTGAGTGAGCGTGCTTCTGAAAACGCTGGTGTGTCCATGTATGTGTACGCTTTGTGTGTGTGTGTGTGTGTGCGTGGGGGGAAGGGGGCTTAGTTAGAGCTCCTGGAGGCCTGGCTGGCCAGCTTCAGAAGCTCTGCCTCAGCCCAGCGCAACACAGCAGGGAGTCCTCTACAGAACCCAGGAACAAATGTCACCAGCTCTCAAACCCCCAACCAACTAGCCTTCCCATCCTCCTAGCCGTCAACACACACACACACACACACACACACACACACACAACTGGTCTTATCAGGGCTTAGGGAGCGGGGAGAAACAAGAAGCGTTCCACCCTGCAATAAAAAAGCGCTTGCAACAGAAGCGAGCATACGTTTTCTTCACAGCTGTTGAGTAGATAATTCCAGATTTATAATTTAATTTGAAGAGAAGATGCCGCTGTAATGTGAGCGAATGCTCTCCCCTGTTTTGTCGCCAGCTTGTTATCGGTAAACAAGATGGTGGCAACAGGTACAAAGTGGCGTTCTGCTAAGCTGTTCTCGGTTAGGGATTCTTCAAAATAACCTCGGCCACTGGGGAAAATATGAAGTGAAGGAGAGAGAGGGTCTTGTTTTTCACTCTCAGTGCCTCTTGTTTTATGTCCATGGTGAAAAAAAAAAAAAAAAAAAAACCCAGCAGCTCTCTGCAGCACGAAGCCAATTAGGTTTTTCGCACAAGAGTGTCTTAATCAGTGGCGTAATTGGAGGCACCCTGCTGAGATTGAGGCTGGGTAGAGAACAAGGTCTAAACCAACATATAATCAGACATATTGAGCTTCAAACTCTTCAGAGTGACAGAAACTGTCATTATGAAGAATTAACTGAGTGTTTGGCTAAACCTGCTGAAACAAAGTTACTTGGCATCATTAAAAAGTATAAGGGATACTTAACAAACAACAGGACTTTTTTTTTTTTCCTTCTGGTGCATTTTATTTGAATCAATCCTGGCTGTTATATGTGACGTTGAATCAGAATCCGTGAAAGATGTTCTTTAAAGTGATTCTTGTCTTCAGACTCATCTGAATCTCAAAGACCGAAGTTTAATCAAAGGATTTCTTGTTCATCAGTAAAGCAGTACATTTAAAGCGGCTATACATCTCAGGTTATTCCTTAAGCTTTACTGAACTATTTAATTAAAAATTCATAACGCTTATATGAAAAAATAACAGGCTGAACATTTTAATAGCATTTATCGTACGTTATTCGTTATGAGTAAATGTGGATTATACGGGTGTGATGGGAATTACAGATTTATGATAACTATTAGACGAAGCCAGATAGACCACAATTCATTCATAAATAAAAATAATAAATCTTTAACCAATGGAACATTTTGTACTGAGTTAAATTTGACAGGAATGCTAAGGATTTTAACTTAATGTGCAATATTGTAAGTCTGTACAACTTCTTTAAAAAAAAAAAAAAAGAAAAGAAAGAAATAATTACAAACAAAACAGCTTCATTCAGATTAAATTAAAGACATTTATAATATTGCATAAATAAATGCTGTTATCTGCTGTAAACTTTTTATTAACAAAGCATGCTGAAAAAAGAAGGACTCCACTAAACTGCAGCGCAACTGTTTTTGACTTTGATTCTAACAGGAAATGTTTCTTTTAGTGCCAATCTGCATATCAGAATGATTTCTGAAGGATCATGTGACACTTAAGACCAGAGTAATGATGCTAAAAATTCAGCTTCGCCATGAATTAAATTAATTACATTTTAAAATGAAATATAATACAAAACACTTATTTACAATATATTTTACAATATTGCAGTTTTTACTATTTTAATTAAATATATTGTGAGCATACTTCTTTTAAAAACTAACCTCAAACTTTTGAATAGTAGTCTGTAGGAGTGTTGTGACAGTCCATTATTTGTTTCAAAAATGTAATCACCATTTTTTAATGGTCGTGCAGTTTCAGAAATAATTCATTTAGAATGCAATAAAAACTGCTGAACATGCATTTTATTTAATTTCTTAGTTGTCATAAAAATGACTAAAAATAATTTTAGGAATTAAGAATATTATTTTACAATTATTCAACAATAATTAAAAAATATATATTTATAATTGCATATCATACCTCGGGACATGTAAGATTCCCAAATGTATTATATACCTCTCTGACTGAACTTGAACTCTGAATGTGGGGTCTATATCTGTCACTGTTCATTAATTCAGAATGTTTTCTTCTGTACAAAACCGTAAGAAATGCAGTAACAGAAAATATAAGAATCTTATATCATACCTCCAGTATATTGAGATTACAATACAAATATGTTTGCATTAAACACTTAAAAGAATGCCAGGCCCAAACACAATTTATTTACAGTAATTCATTGTTTTGCTATTGCTCCATCACCAGCCAATCAATAAGAGGCCCTTCTTCAAATACGCCTTGTACTATTTAAACTAAATGAATCCAATGATTTTTCAAAAGTTGTGTTTTAAAAATCTGGCACCCTTCATACTCCACAACATCTAAAATAAAGAACGCATAAGTTCCAAAACAGCGCTCCGTTTATATACTCCCCAAGATGTCTGTTGATGAAGGGTATAGATTATCGTTGCTGTGAGCACCATCATCAGGTTACTGAAGAGGAGAAGGTGGGAAAGGAAGACTTGGGGCTTTTTCCCTCCTCCTTTCGCTTGCGGGAGCTTGAACTCTTTTTAAGTCGGCCACCACACCATGGCTAATGGCCCCCGCTGAGCCTGCTGTCTCACTCCCGGCATCAAGCCCATCGTCCCTAAATCAAACCATAGAAAATTGGGCTTAAAATATTGGGGAGAGGCCCCCCAAAAGAGACCCAAAAGCTGCATCTGTCGCCGGCTTACATGAAAGTTGAGCTCAAGAGGAGCAGTGGTCACGTCGGTCCTCGCTCGCAGTAGATCTAAGATGAAAAAGGTTGAGGCTTGTTCCTCTTTAGCTTTGCTCGTACGGTGTTTTATAGAGCAGGATCTCGTGGACTGTTGGTGCCGTTCGATGCGTTGCCTGACGGATGTGACACGCCAAAGGTCTCGAGCGAGCTAAGAGAGGTGAGCGTCGTGTTCGAAATGATTCTGTTTTGTTGTTTGAATTAGAATATGGCTGTCTGACGTCTTTCGACTGAGCCTGAAAAGGCCAGAAGGTGTAAATATTGCGCTTTCTGCTTTGAGCGTGTTACAAGCGTCCTCGAAGTTGAAGTGTCAACAGAACAGTCAGCATTTGCAATGCTAACAAGACTACATCATGTATCGTTCCACAATTATATGTGCAAGCATTTTTCGGAGCGCAGTCAGCTGGCGCGCGCGCGTGTGTGTGTTTGTGTGTGCCGGCAGAATCATACAGCTGGCGGTGCAGAGGTGAGGATTCGGAACAATGCGGCTAGATCAGGACCAGCCTTCCTGCAACACACACACGCCATGTTCTTTTCCTAAAAATACACATACACACACGTCACACGCACAAGCAGCAGTCATTCCGCCGGTGCTGTCTGTATTCTGTCAGTCCGTCTGAAAAATGCATGTGACGCACGGCTGAAAAATTCAGGATATCCAGGCGCGATTCCAGTGGGCAGAATGCAAATCATTGTGTTAGGGATGCTGTAAACTTTGAGCTGGAGAACGAAGGAAGCATTGTGCATGTTGCGGAGGGGAGACGGAGGGCGAGGGGTGGGGGGATCGGGGGTCAGGCTGACTGATGCAAGTGCGTCCGTCTGCGCGTACAGGGAGCCATCGAGCTCCCGAGCATCACGGTTTCGCGCAAAAGGCATCATCCCGAACGGGTGCGGGAGCGAAGACCGCTTTCCGACGTGACCTTTGCAGGATCCGTGATCGTCTGTAAGGCGAAACAATAAGCAAGCGCCGGGGCGACGCCTGCTGAAACCCGAACCACAGGCGGCGTCGCGCGAATCTAGCATCGCCCAAAAATCGGAACATAATTGCAAGCCTTGTAAAAGTAGTCATTTAAAAAATAAATAAATAAATAAATAAGAAAGCTGTGTTAATTATCCATGCTGCTGAGGAAGACGGGATAGATGGATTTGTGGAACGGGAGGGGAGGGGGTGCTTTTATACAATAATAAAAGATTGGGGGGGGGTATTTATACAAAGAGTAGGTTTTTCATTGTGCGAAAATATAAACACAGATGAGCTGTGTCTTTGATTTGTTCCTGCTTTTCACTCCACGCAGCAGGGATGCGCAGGCAGACGTGCCCTCTTTGCATTCGATGTAAATAGGTACCGTGGACGCTGCGTGATGAGATTATATTCCGCCCGTTTCTCTCTCTTTGCTTTCTTTCTTTCACCCTCCCTCAAAGGACACATTTTTTTCAGCACTATTATGGTTTTTTAAGCTGGCTTTGATTCAGCTTTTTCAGTGTTTTCCTCCGAATTCATGTGTTGCTTGTTTCAGTTCCCTCGCAGACGATTGTGTTTTCGCATCAAGGTGCCTGATAGCTGTCGTTTTTTTTTTTTTTTTTTTAAATACCATCCAAATCATTCATTTAAATTAAACAGCAAGTAATTCAGCATTTTTAATGTAATTAAATCGTTGAAATAACCCACGAGTGGCAGCCGTCTCGCGACGTTCAGTTTGAATACGATATCGGTCTAGATGTTGTTGAAATAATGTTGCATGGCTATTAATAATTATATTCTATGTAAACGGTAAATTTAGATCAGCAGTTTCAACCATTAATATTTCATCCAGCATGGCGCGATTCAAGGCCTGTGTGATCTTTAGATTTTTATGTATAAATCAATACAATCATTATGTATCGATATATTTTTTTTTTTTTTTGCAATATATAAGCAGATCCGTGAGCATCATGACACGCCAGCAGCAGCCATTTGTGCATCACGAGCCTCAAAAAAAGGCCACCGGGATTTTAGAATTAGATATCTCTATGTCTCTACAAGTCTACATCACGACCGAATCCTCTATTTGTCTAAAACAAACTGCACAGTCACTTCTTTATATTCCGATATGTCTTCAAAGACGTACCCCCCCCCCCCTTTCTAACTTCTGCAAACAAAGAAAGGATAAAAGGCTGATCTCGGCATAAGCAAGAGCAGGAAGAAAAGAGAAAATTGATGGAGATGTGTTCAGCGCTCTGATGTGTATTATACGGTTTTTAGGTGATGTTTATTGATGTCATTACACTCTTCATCTTTTAACAGTTCTTTGATTTGTTTTTCTTTTGCTTCGGGGGAGATTAATAGAAAAAGAAAACAGTCGGTACTAATAAACGTTGGTGAGAAAAAGCAAAAACAATTGACAGCATCGTCATTGCTATCATCGTCGGCAACATTAGTGATAGCGGTTATTAAAATGGGCGAATTATCGTGCGGCAATTCTGTATAATTTGAAATAATTATGCGTGTGCACTGCCTGGCGCTCGTTTAAAATATGAAACAAATGAAGAAAAATTTATTTGAACAAATATTCAATTGGATTTTAGGTGTCAGGGTATCAATGTTGTTGATGTTATTATTTTACATGAACCAAGGCTTAATTTACCAAAGCCTTTTGCCACTAAGCCATATTAGCAGCGTTTTAAGAATAATAATAATAATAATAATAATAATAATAATAATAATAATATGATGATGACACAGACAGTAAAATACAAAACCAAAAATAAGACTGAATTATTCTATATTAAGAATGAATCTTTCATTTTAGATAACTGTTTTGTATAATAATAATAATAATAAAAGTAATGTTGTATATATATATATATATATATATATATATATATATATATATATATATATATATATATATAAAAAAACAAGTATTGGACTATAATAATAACAATTCTAATGGTGATGACTTTTATGTATATTGAAAAGGCAAAATTTCACCCCTATTCTCTTGCTTTCTTGAACTAATTTTGCTTTCCTTTTCAGCATTTACACATTTTTTCAATGCAGAGGTATTTATTCGGTGCCCGGCTGAAATTCTGCAAGTTCTAACGCTGTGTTCACGAGGAGCTTTCCATTTTAAAATCACAATGCACTACACCGCATTGATCTGGCGATCCCGAACTTTATTCGGTATTAGAGATTTCAATAGCACCAGTCGGAATAAAAGTGGAGGGTTGAATGTAATGGGGGTGGCAAAGCAAGTCTTTAGTCTGTGTTTTTGAACCTTACAATGAACCAGAACACAAAAGGGGCTGGTCCGCACACAGATATTGTTGCCTGTGCAACCTTACAAAGCGGAGAGCCTTTGAAGAGAATTTTGAGTCGGCGCGCTGAAAAGACGCTTTGTATTTGTTTATGTGCATGAGAATACACTGAGATGTCTCAGGCTAGTTGGATATTTGGAGCTGTGTGATTTAACAGTTAAACAGCAATGCCTATTAATATGAAAAAGTTGCAGAGCGTTGCAATTTAATCTGGAATGAGGGAGGCTGCATTGCTATTTGCTTGCATGTTTGCATTTGAATAAAATGACGATTGTGCTTTTTAATAAACAAAAACTAACTCCGTTAGTGAGTTTGTATTTTTTTTTTCACCGTTGCTAATTTGCTGAAAGAATTTATGTAAATGCTTTTAAACTCTGAAATGTATATTCATTGTTTGAGCATCAAAATATGGTATTTTGCAGTTAAAATGATCTGACAAGCATAGGAGGACAGGTCACTGTTTTTATTTGACCTTTCACCACAAAGAATATCCCAGGGATTGTTTTAGAGTCCTCATAAATTCAATTCTTCACCTTCAAACGTTTCTAGATTATGTTTTTGATATTAAATGTTATTTTATTTTGTTTGTTTTCTAAAAAAGGTTTTTTTGGTTTTTTTTTTTTTATAAATCTTTGCTTTAAATTATGGTACATAAATATTTCTAAAGGCAGCCTTGTGAGCTGTTCATTCAAGACAATTTCTTCACAAATTATACAATATAGGAATATGCTTAAGAATTACAATGGTGATATAAAATAGATGTGTTTACATGTAAGGCATGTTTTAAGATATGGATAATGCCTTCTTTTATGTTCCACGTTTTCCAAACTAACAAATACTTCCACACATAATAAAAGGCTGCCAGAAAATAATTTCAATTAATGTTTATTCTTTTGGTAGCATTTCTATTAGATTATATAGCTATTTATTCAGTCATTGCAACAATTTGTGTTTTTACAATTACTGATTTCATCCTTTCAGTCCTGAATTATACAAATCTGGTCCTAGTTTTCCAATTTGCTGAATTTATTCTTTCCACGACAATAATACAAAATATGTATTGTGATTTCATAACTCTAAATCGAAAGTAGCCGTGGAGAATTATACAATAAAATAAAATGATCAAACATATGTCTATAAAGAAAGTACATCAATTATTAAATCATTAAATAATTTGTAATGCGCAGGAATTGTACGTGACAATAATAAATCATATAAAGTTTGTGACGAGTAAATGCAAATCCCATGTGCCGTTGTGAACATCGCTGTTGTGTTAATAACGTCATTAAAGTATCAGAATTATATTTGTTTACCTAAAAGCAAACTTTTGTCTCTGAGTGATTGCGAAGACTTTTTTTTGTTCTCTTCCATGTCGGTACCGTGGACCCGGGCAGGATGTGGCTGGCTTCTGCCCAGCGTTACTGTGACAGCCAGGATGTCAGTTCAGGACCTTTGGTGAAGTCGAGGTCATGGTAAACAATCATGCCAGCACACAAGTGGGTTTTAGCGCGCCCCTTTCATTCACGTGCAGAGAAAGGTGCCCCTCCCCTCAGCACACAGCTTCAATTCCTCCGGCTTCCCGAGGGAAAATACTGCCTTTCTCTAAATAAACCCACTATATCTCTCTCTCTTTCACCCTCTCTCTCTCTCTCTCTCTCTCTCACACACACACATGCACACACTCCAGTAGGAGAGCAAAGCTTCGCGGGACGTGACCTCGGCTCTCCTTTAGGTAAACCGGCACTTCTGGCTATGCGCAAGACCTGTGACTTCTTTTCTCAGCTTGATCCTACTGGGAGAAGGCAGGAGATGCATATGTAATCCTGATGTGTGCGTATGTGTGAAAGAGTAAGACTAAAGGAGTTCTTTTGTTCTTTTTTTTTTTCTTGGACCTTATTTATTACATGCTGATTTTCTATGTATAGGAGCAAAGTGCAAATAGCTGAGGTTGTCTTCTATATATATATATATATATATATATATATATATATATATATATATATATATAGATTAACAGAATAAAGTCAATCCCTCTGATGGAAGCTGGAGCAAGGGTTACATATGACTCATGCTGGCTTATAAACAATAATAACTCATTTATGATATGTATATATCAACAGCCTCTTGCACTACTCTTACATCATGTGGAGACAGAATAAAGGAAGACAGAGCTAGGTCATGCTATTTTGTAAAGAAGCGATTATTACAATTACAATACAGTACATTTACAATACACTAAATGTACGTTTGATTATGTTGAATTAATATAAAATTATACATTATATATTATTTTTATATATAACGTAATTAGTCGTGAATGTGATATAATTTAAAAACAAACAACGCTTCTGTGTATGCAAAAATATTTTCTGTTAGTTCAGAATGAACAAATTACCACAATATCCGCTGAGGAAACACAAATAAAAGAAATGGAAACAACGCACCGGAACAATTGCTCATGTATTATTTTCAATTCAGAGAGAAATAATAATATTATTAATAATAAAGCTGTTTATTCAATTAATAGTACCATATTTAACTGCAGGCTTTAAATATATTTCAGTATGTAAAAAGGCAATTCAAAAAAGGTAACATTTAATGTTCAACGCATTTAAGAATAAAAAGAAATGTAAAATGCATTAAAAATACAATTTACTGAATGGAACGAAACATTTATGTTGGTGGGGGTCAGTGTTTATTTAATATTAAAAGCTTAATGCAACTATTGAATGAGGTGAATTCTAGCATTTATTTTGTCGTGTTATTTTGAATCCAGTTGACATGCAAACATTAGACTAATATGAGATGTTTTGTCTACCTCAGCTTGTTTAACTGTTCTGCTTTTAATGCCATTAGACTAAAGGAAAACCATGGGCTAGTCAATGTAAACTTTAGCTCTTCAAAATAAATTGTAACATACTTTGGGGGTCAACCCTTTAACTCAAATATCTCGATTGCTATTCATATGTATTAGATGTTTGTCTGTTGTTAGATTTTTAATTGTGATGTTTACCATAAGAGCTTCATAAGCTGAATGCAAGGGTCCAAACAATTAATAACCAAAATTGTCATAAGGTATATAACAAAATGGCTTCAAAATGTTTTACTGTTACAATTAAAGATGATTTATTAAAACATATCTGGTTAAAGTGTGTTTTGGCACTGTAGTGTTTCCTCAGCCCCTCCTCTCTCTATTTTTGCATGGGAACTCAGGGAAGAGTTGAGGTAAGAACCAGTCTGAACATGACAGCTTCACCATGGAGGCACACAGTCACAACACCAATTGTGTTTTGGACACATGCAAAATATGAAAGTTAAATGACATTTATCAAACATGCATCGTCATTCCATATAATTATAGTCATTTCAGGGGTTTAAACGCCATACGTTGAATATTTGCTTTTGTGAAACCAACGCTCTGCTGCAGCCGACAAACGTCCTCGGAGCTTTTCTGGTTTGAAATTAGGGTAAATGCAGTGCACAATTAAAAAGCTCTTCATTTTAGCACGTGTGAGTAAAATGTCTCAGCAGTTTGATGTAGTAGTTTTCCGATCCTCGCTGCATTGTTCTACTGAGGAGAGAGAGATGGAAAAACTTCCTCCGCCTCTAAAACCTAAACGACGAGCCCATATTAGCTCCCGTTTGCCGGAAAGGTTTTTCAAACAATTATTTCCATGAAGAAATTACATTTTTTTTTAAAATTCATCGTTTTGGTCTGGTTATCTTGTGGCATTGCTTCTCGTCAATACTACACACTCTTTATTGCGATAGTCATAAAACTTAATGAATAGGTGCGCCCCCTTGCCGCACCACAGCCGTGCAGTTCGTGTATCCATACGCACGAATCCATTTTTTTCACATAATCCCTAAATTATCTCGCATTTCGCTCGCTCGTCTGGCAGCCATCTTTAACACTGCTGAGTTTTATATCTGCAAATCCTCGTTGAGTACGGAAACGGCGTTTGGTTTCTTTTCTATAAAGATCCAGTGGAACGGGGTCTAGTTTTCCGGAGGGCGGCAGGATATGGCATGGGTAGGAGTTTTTATAATGGCTCGCGCACATATGGAGTGACGCCATCTTTCCCAGTGTGCTGCTGCTGCGCGAGAGCGGAGTCCTCGCGCACACATTCACTCTCAGCAGGAGCTGCCGCGCGCCGCGGGTCTTTCTTTCACATTTTCTCCACGGATTGTCGCCTATATTCGCGTTTAAGTATTGAAAAGCGAAAAGGGAATATACAGCTTTTGACACAGGTGAGTGTTTTCGCCGATAAAACGCGCGGTTCGTTATCGTATGGAATGTTAGGAGGGAATGTCTTTCTGCAGCTGTGAGGAAAGAGGAGGTGAATCAGCCAGTGGAAATATTACCGCAAAATCACGACCAAATAATACTTACATTTATACATGTAAACGCGGATTTTTCGACTGTAATACAGTAAGCGTTTTAACGAATCAGAAAATGTGTATTTAAAGCTCTGAGTTGAGACATTTTATGTCTTTGGTGCTAGCTTGGTTAGCATTTTAGGGCTGGAAAACTGTTTTGTGGAGACCATGTAAAATCCTCACCCAACTCTACTCGATACCTGCCTTTTTTACATTAACCTTACCTCTGTAAAATTCAACAGCTGAAGTTGGCTTAGTCTTACCGCGCTCTCAAACCTGTTTAAGTCGGTTGTGTCTTAGAAAGTTAGTCTTTGGTTAACTAATATAAACCAGCTGTCCTTTAGCTTCCCATTTAACGTTAAGCTACGTTTGCGTATTATTGAGCTCGAGATGTTTTTGAGCTTCTTGTTTATGTGGCCAACTAAAAAACCTGGCGGATATTAAGTTTGTGTGTAACATTTTCTGCTCGGATGCGTGGCCAGCTCTGTCACCTTGAGTTGTAAACACTTAAGATATCGGTAAAGTCACGCGCCGTTAAGTACTCTAAATATGACCCATATTTAAAGTCTCGGTAAGAAACAAACAAAGGCATTTAAAGTGTTTGGCCGTTGAGAGGAAGTCGAGGAGGAGCTTGAGTGAAATCTGACTCTGCTGGAGCTCGTGCTGATGGGGGTGGGGATCCTCGATGCGCGCACACGGGCTTTGCGGACGGGCGCATACCCTACCGATACATCACTCCCCAGCCCTTCTTAACAATACACCCGGCTGACTTGAGCTTTGATTCAGTGTGCAGTGAGGGGAAATTGTCACATTGTCGACTGGCTTTCCTGCTGTCTTTCTGACGATCTGTAAAAGTACAGCATATTTTTTTCTTAAAGGGGATGTTTTTTCTTTTCTGTTTTTTTTTTAAGCGCAGCCGCCCCTGTAAGCAAAACTGGCAGTGGATTTGTTAATGATTCACGTGGCTTAAAAAGTAAACCAAACATATGTGCCTTTTCCTCCACCTCTGTCACTGAGTCTAACTGTAGGCAGTATGCATATCTGATTCACTTTTTGTACATATAGTCTCATTTAGACCCATGGTGAACATCAGTAGGTGTATCCCCGATAAAACATTTTTGATTCTTGTTAAATTGACTGAAAACATGGGTCATTGTGTTATGATTAGTCCGGTTAATTAGGTAAAATTGAATTTGTTTGTGGGGGAGACTGCGTGAATTGTTTTGGATGCATCAAACTTAATGGGTGAATTTTAACTTCCCAGCATGCTTTGCATAAGACTCGATTGTTAAAGACTTAAATGTTAATTTATACATTGGTTTAAAGGCAAAGCCCTGTCAGTGTTTAATGTTCACATATTGTATATTTACAAAGTATTTACTTGTTTACATTTAAATTTACCTAATAGAAATTTTACTTTCATGTTTGAAATCACTTAAAGTTTAGAATGAAAACTTGAAAAAAATAGTATGTTCTACTAATCTTTGCAAAATTTACGTTAATTCAAAATTAAAGTATGCTTGTAATAGTTCGTACGTACACTCAGTTTGACAACCGTTTAGATGATTAAAAAAAAAACGCTTTTTTGTTTTCCTAATTGCAGTATGAATCTTAATTCGTTTACCTACGGTCTAACACTGTGTTCTCCCACTGCTTGCTTTGAGCCTTAATGGAAGAATCAGAGGTTGTCATTTCAGATGTAGAGAACGACTACAGTATGTTTTTTGGATGCGGGTGATGTATAAAGTCAGTATACACTGCGTGTACGTGCACATGTGCGCAGACTCATGCTGTTAGAGCATCTCTCATCACAATTGACACATTTGGAGCAGATGTGTAGTATAGAATGTTCCTGGGAGCTAGCAAGATCTTTTGAAATACTGCACACAATAGGCAGATCTCTGAAATTGAATGCGGGTGTTGAAATTGCTATCTAAGCTGCTTGCCCCTGGTCACAACAGGCACTTAGCCCAAGCCATTTGGGTGGTATTTAAATTCACATGCTGTCCGAATGCCAAGGACTACAAACAAATGCCTCAGTCTTCTCAAGCCTCCTCAGATTTCTTTGGAGGAACCCATCGTTGAGTATGGAATAGGCACTGTTTTTGAGAGAACTTTTGTTGTTTTTTTTGTCATATGTTGTATACTTTAAATTTGAATGCAAAGCCCATGTGCATGTGATGTGCGTAAGTGCACTGCTAATTGAACAATCTACTATTTTAGGATCTGGCAAGTTGGAACCAACAATCTGGTTTTAGATTAAGTTTTATATAGACTTTGAGGTCTAATAGAGCTCCAGCTAGGAGAGTTGAAGTGACTAATGACACAAGAATGGTGGGTTTGGTCTGGGCTATTGTTTTGCGATGCAGACGTTAGCTTTTCCTAAGAACGCTGAGTCTGAAATTCTACGTATGCGTAACAGATTCGTGTGCCAGGTTCCAAGTCAGATACAGGCTTTGAGTAATGAGTGCTTATTTGCTGCTCATTGTTAGTAACCTCTCTGTTACAGCTCTGTGCCGACTGTGAATCTTTCTTCCCCTTTTTTTCTATGTGGCCAACTCCACCCATATTCCACCCAGTAGAGGTACTAAAACATTCAGATTGGTTTCAGATGTGCATGTTGGCCAGGCGGTGAAAAACGCACGCATGTGGTTAGTAGGGTGGTTGTTTTTTTTTCCATGCCCAAGCCAGTCTGTCTGTGAAAAAATATAAATTAATGGAGTTAAAATTCAGAAGAGCTCACCCAGAAGCTTTTCTCTTCATGACTGTATTCACACTGTCCGTTTAGATGATTGTATAACCCAGCGATTGAGCTCTGGAAGGGAAAACTGATTGTCTAGATACATCCAGAATGACCCAGACTAACCTGTAGTGTTTGTTAGGACTTATTTCCATGCATCATCTCAACTGGCTGTGAGCAAGAGGAGTTGTTTGCGTGTAGCTTGTGTGTGGGATTTCTTGGAGGCTGAGGCTCAGTTGGCACCTCACGTTGCGTGCGAGAGCGAGCAGTAATACCGCAGGGGGGTTAAGGCCTGAATGCTGCTGGGTTTATCTCTCCAATTGACTCCAGATGTTGTGAACCATAGACCAAGCGACTGGCTGACTGCTGTGAAACTCTCGGCAGCCCCAGGCAGAGTGCCACAGCAGCACTGTTTTACACATCCCCTTATCAAACACACTTTCCATGCTCTGCATTCACAATACTGACAGCTGCCTCCTAGAGGAACTGTCCTCGTTATTGGCAAATATATATAACATAAGAGCTGACCGTGTCATTTTGACTCTTTTTGACGCAGAGCTGCACAGGACTGAGAAATTTTTGTAGGCTTTGGTGTGTCAGTTCCGTTTTCCTCCTGGACCGGGGGTTTGTTTTGGCATCTGTGTTGGTCCAGGTGACATTTCCATTTGTAAAAACAACACGGCCTGCTTTTTGGTTTTGTTGTTGAAGTGTGCACTGTTTTTAATTTTGGCCCAAACAAAAAAAAAAATTATTTAGCTGAAAATTTACTATTTAATCATCATTTCATTAATATGTTTTTAATAATAATCAACAACTTTTTTAAAATGTTGTATGCAAACATTTAAATTTGCACATTAGGCAGTTTATTTAAACTATTATTTTTTTTATTTCTTGTTGAAATACCACATTAAAGTTGCTTTGACAGACTTATTGAAACATTAGCCTATTTAGACTGAGACGTAAATAGTAAGTTGAGTAAAAAGGCATTCTGATTTTCATTCATGCTTGTTTTGTGATACAAAAAAATAGTAAAGAGGAAGTGACTGTTTCAGGTGTGATGCCAAACAACACTTATTTGTTAATTTTGAAATGCTCACCGCAAACTTTTGAATGGCAGATGGACTACAAATACTGCACAGTCACTCTGTAACATAAAAAAGCCTGAGATTTAGATTTATAGGAGTTGGTGAAATGATGAAAATGAAATCGAGAAATCAACTTTCAATATAACAATCACCTGTTGTGGCTTATCCATGTTGTGCGCATAAAGCATACTCTGACACAAAGCTAATAAAATGTCCCCGTCTTGCTCGATTTCCGTCCTCCAAAACAATTTAGTCTGAAATGAATAAAGTATTTTGTTGTCGTAGTGTTCAGTCTATTGTATAATTCTAGCGCTAAAATAGGATATACTGACTTGGAGTCTTCAGAGAGGCGAGCCCCATTATGTCTGTGTGTAATTGAGGTGTATCCATAATAGACACAACACACATCTGTATTCCAGTCTAGCCTTTCCTTACTTGACCTAATTCAGCTCCTAAACTTGAAGAGGCTGCTTTCGAGAGCCAAATCCTGACAAAAGTGCGTGCGAGACCAGAGCCCAACGAACAGGAAAAGTTATTTTTCTCTGAATGGTTGCCAAGACCTTGCTGCATCATAAAACTAAACCTCCTGTGGTGCTGTTCCACATGGACTAGCAGCTCCTGAACAGGAACAGCAAAATGTTGACAAGAGCTAGCTGAAATGTTCTACCGAGTGACCTTTCCACATGCTGCAACATGTTTGTGTTTTGTACGAGCTGTTTGACTGAGAGGAACAGTACGTTTTGCTAACCAACACAATAGAGAGACATGGGCAGCCGGTTTTGGTCTCAAGGCTACATGCGAATGTTGGACGTCTCGGAGAGGGGCTGTATTCTGCCTGCTGACTTGGAGAGGGGTGTTGTACGTTTGAATAAAGGAGGTGGGCTTTGGGCTTGTGTTATGGTAATTTTGGAGGAGGCCTCACAAAAGGGAAGGAGACCAGGGCCCCCCAGACTGAGACACTGAATTCAGTATCGCTTCAGTAGGTGTTAACTGCTGACGTTGATGGGCAATCGACAAAGAATGTCATGCGCATATTGACGCTGTTGCAATGGTGGGGTTTCTGGCTGAGCTCATTATTGAAGGTCATATAAACCTTTAGCACCTCTTTTACTAAAAACCCTCATGGCTTAGAGGTGGAGATGGAGGTTGGATCTTTGGGGTGACGCTAATAGCTCAAGCTTTATTATCATGCTTGTGATGGTGTGACTTTGTATAATGCAGGAAAAGCTTCCCCCGGCTTTCCATGTAGATATTTTTGCCAGGAGAACATCGTATCGTGAGGCCTGCCTGACATATTCAGGGCTATTTTCAGTGGCCTGTTGACACGTTTTTTTTTTTTTTTTAATTATCAAAAATATTTTTCATTGAACCTTATTCTTAATGGATGCTAAAATAACTAATGCGCAGTAATAGCAGCTATGAGTTCAAACACTTTTTGATAGAAAAGGCTGTACATTTTGAAACATTGAAACATTTGTCAATTTATAGCAGTTACCTTGACATTTATATTTTTTTGTAATCTATTTTTTATATTTAATACATATATACTTTATTTAAAAGGATTCTTTTAAAGAATAGATGAAGTGATGTCTATATCAACCCCGAATTCCTGAATTATCACACAGACCTTTGATTTCCTGTAGCACTGTTTATTGTTCACCCCTAGCTCTTTCCGGGGAGTATCATGAGGGACCTGCAGATAATAAGAGTGGCTGTGTGTGTGTGTAGTGTGGCACATCCTGCCTAACTCTTTCATCCCAGCTGCAGTCAGGTTAGGAGACTGAGAGCATTCAGTCTGAACACTGGGGCTTGTGTATGCTACACGCTGGACTTTGTGGAATGCTTGTGAGTGTGAGAGACGGAGTTGAGTGTTATGTGAGAACGAGAGAGAAAGTTCGCACCACAAATGTGAAACTAACCATTTTTCT
Source organism: Puntigrus tetrazona (assembly GCF_018831695.1). Classification (NCBI taxonomy): domain Eukaryota; kingdom Metazoa; phylum Chordata; class Actinopteri; order Cypriniformes; family Cyprinidae; genus Puntigrus; species Puntigrus tetrazona. The sequence goes on from NC_056714.1 coordinate 9,379,388, forward strand.
TTTTCAGATTAGGAAGCTGTGCTTGGCTGTGAGAGAATCATGGCTACCCAATGTAAGTTATTCTGCACGTTGCTATAGTAAATAATACTTTTGAGAACGCTAAAGCATTTAAAGTTTTGGTCTTGAAACGATTTAGATATTTAATTCTCATTTTGCAATGTTTCATGTGCAGCTGATTTGATGGAGCTCGACATGGCCATGGAGCCAGACCGCAAGGCTGCGGTCAGCCATTGGCAGCAACAGTCTTACCTGGACTCAGGTATCCATTCTGGGGCCACAACCACTGCCCCATCCCTGAGTGGCAAGGGCAACCCAGAGGACGATGATGTGGATAATCAGGTGCTGTATGAGTGGGAGCAGGGCTTTAACCAGTCCTTCAACCAGGACCAGGTAGCAGGTGTGTGATTTATTCTATTCTGTTTTAAGAATTCATGGAAAGAATATGTATATGGAATATGGATTTTATTACTTAATGCAAGGTTGGGTTGAAGAAGTAAACTCCAGTCACATTGATTTGTGCAAGAGACAATTTCTCATTGTTCTAGTTTGTATCTTTTCATTGTGGGATTAACAATCACTGTATTATATTTACAGATAGACATAACAGATCTTTCAGTCGTTTTTGAATAATTGCATAAGACATGTGATTTATAGTACTGTGGTTTCTCTGTAGACATTGATGGTCAGTATGCCATGACCAGAGCCCAGAGAGTCCGGGCGGCCATGTTCCCAGAGACTCTAGATGAGGGCATGCAGATACCTTCAACACAGTTCGACTCGGCCCACCCTACCAATGTCCAGCGCCTGGCTGAGCCCTCGCAGATGCTCAAACATGCCGTGGTCAACCTCATTAACTACCAGGATGATGCAGAGCTGGCCACACGTGCCATTCCAGAACTCACCAAACTACTGAACGATGAGGATCAGGTGGGAACGCACGGACTGTCAAAAACAGCCAGTACTGTGACATCTTCAGAGTGTGTTAATGGCTCGATTTCTACCATTTCCGTCAGGTGGTGGTAAATAAGGCAGCTGTGATGGTGCACCAGCTTTCGAAGAAGGAGGCCTCTCGTCACGCCATCATGCGGTCCCCACAGATGGTGTCGGCCATTGTGAGGACGATGCAGAACACTAATGATGTAGAAACTGCCCGCTGTACCTCCGGCACTCTGCACAATCTTTCCCACCACAGAGAAGGCCTGCTCTCCATCTTTAAATCGGGAGGCATCCCTGCCCTCGTCAAAATGCTTGGGTTGGTTGGTTCTCCTTCATCCTCTCTATTGCAGACAAATGTCGACCATCATGCGGATGTATATCTTGTGAATCTTTTGAATCAGGAAAGTTGTAGTGTGTTTGGAATTCAAGAACTAGCAGGCTGAGTCATACTGAGACCTGCTCTGTGTGCTTAAGCTTGAATCCCATTATTTATCTGTAGTTTGGGTCTAATTAATATTGCTGTGGTCTCTTCAGTTCCCCAGTGGACTCCGTGCTGTTTTATGCCATTACGACTCTACACAACCTGCTACTGCACCAGGAAGGAGCCAAGATGGCTGTCCGTTTGGCCGGAGGCCTGCAGAAAATGGTGGCCTTGTTAAACAAAACAAACGTCAAATTCCTCGCCATCACGACAGACTGCCTTCAGATTTTGGCATACGGCAATCAGGAAAGCAAAGTAAGAAGCAAAAACTTCTCAAAGATAGGCACTTCACAGCAGGGTTCTTGGCCAGATATACTCTTGTTTACAAATTGTATTTATTTTTTCAAAAATCTTGTCACTCATAACTAGCAGTGCGACAACAAAACTGATCTGCTATATTTGGAATTGAAGTGTTTTTGATTGAACCTTGATTGTTGACACCAGATGTCTAAGTATTATATGGCTGTTAGTTTAGATAAATAATTTGATTAAAACTTTTTAAAGCTAGGTTTGCTCTTCTTGTTTGCAGAATTGCACGATATGGCCAAACTAATTCAATTTGGCTTTATTAATAGAAACTAATTTATAATGATATTTATTGCTAATAGTAATAATAAACAAAATACTTAATCAATTTGTTAAACAGTCCAGCTTTTTTGTTGGGGAAAAAACACTTGAGACCATATGGTTCCTCTTTTGTTGGCAACAGCTGGTTATAAGAGCTTTTCGGTTCAAATTTAAGACTGGTGCATGTTGTTCAAATGCACGTTAAAAGCGACCCAAACTCTGAGCAGATGCAGCGTTTAGTCTGAATCGAGAGACTGAGAACAGTGGATCATGAGCTTGTGTGTAAAGATGAAACATGCAATGCATGTATTTAAATCGTGAACTCGGTCAGACTGAGTTAGTATTATAGTACACTGGTATACTGCTGTTCTTATTTTTATTATTATTATTTTTATGAAGTCACATTGCTGACCTGGGTAAACTCAAATAATTTGCTTTTGTTTTTCAGCTTATCATTCTGGCCAGCGGGGGCCCACAGGCTCTGGTCAACATCATGAGGACTTACACATATGAGAAACTGTTGTGGACCACCAGTCGAGTTCTTAAAGTGCTGTCAGTTTGCTCCAGTAACAAACCTGCCATCGTCGAGGCTGGTGAGTCCATTTATTTTCAGTTTAGTGGAAGGTGGGAGCAGACGATTTAGGATGGGTTGACAATGAAAGCTTTGTGTTGTTTTCAGGTGGCATGCAAGCACTTGGCCTTCACCTCACAGACCCAAGTCAGCGACTGGTACAGAACTGCTTGTGGACTTTAAGGAATCTCTCAGATGCCGCCACCAAACAGGTACAGATCCATCAGTCTCTTTCCTTCAGCTCTTTTAAGCTGTCTTTTGTTCTTCCTACATGAGCCCTCTCTTTCTGTCTCCCCATTGTTTCCATGGAGAAGACGTCTTTAGCAGAAGTAGATGTGCAGGTAACAGTCATTCCTGCCTTTGTCTGTGACGGGGGTTAGGGGCTGTAGCCAGCTCTGACCTCACACAGTTACGGCATCAAATTGTGAAAGAAATCGTGTCGATGGAGCATGAACGGATGCTACATTTGGTTGTAATGCCTGCGCTATGTGTACATTTCACCCAGCTGTTGTTGTGGCATCAGAATTCTTGAATTATCAAAACATTTTTGGAGTGATTTGTGTATTTAACCATTTACCCACTCATGGTAGGCTTACAACCTCATGTAACGTGTAGTAAAATGTTGGCTGTGGCTGGTCGTGTGCAGGACGAAAAAAAAAAAAAAAAAAAAAAAAAAAAACCTGCATTGAGTTTGTCATGGATGCTAATTCTGTATTGAATGTATTGGATTTTTTTCTGTTCTACAGGAGGGCATGGAGGGGCTCTTGGGCACCCTGGTCCAGTTGCTCGGTTCAGATGACATCAATGTGGTGACGTGTGCCGCTGGAATCCTGTCCAACCTCACCTGCAACAACTACAAGAACAAGATGATGGTGTGCCAAGTGGGCGGCATAGAGGCCCTTGTGCGCACTGTACTTCGTGCCGGGGATAGAGAGGACATCACAGAGCCTGCAATCTGTGCTCTTCGTCACCTCACATCCAGACATCAGGATGCAGAGATGGCCCAGAATGCAGTGCGGCTGCACTACGGGCTGCCTGTGGTGGTCAAATTGCTCCACCCTCCCTCACATTGGCCTCTCATTAAGGTATGGAATTGATAAGATCATCACTCCTGTCTTTTTAGTGCATTTTTTTTAAATCCATAAATGTTTATTTTACCACTGTTTAAATGTCTGTGTCCTCTCTCAGGCCACAGTGGGGCTGATCCGTAACCTGGCGCTGTGCCCCGCCAACCACGCCCCGCTCAGAGAGCAGGGTGCCATTCCCCGCCTGGTGCAGCTTCTGGTCAGGGCCCATCAGGACACCCAGAGGCGCACCTCCATGGGCGGAACACAGCAGCAGTTTGTGGTGAGTCATGGTCACATGATCATCTGGAAATGTTTTTTTTTTTTTTTTTGTTATCTGAATTTTGCAATTTCATTATTCTGAAATGAAACCCTCATACACAATCTATATAATCACTGATTTGCTTGCGGAATGGATTTGCGAATGGAGTTTTTGTTTGCGTTTCAGGAGGGTGTACGTATGGAGGAGATCGTGGAGGGCTGCACTGGAGCTCTGCACATTCTAGCAAGAGACATTCACAACAGAATCGTCATCAGAGGACTTAACACTATTCCACTGTTTGTTCAGGTCAGTCAGAGAGCTCACATCATCTGTGCATGTCTGATGTTTGTTCCGTTGTCTAATAGTCTAGTTATCTGGCTATTGTTCTAGTTTGCGTAAGTTCTGTCCTTTCATCTAGTTTGTTCTATCAGTATCGTATTTCTTTCATTTGTTCACTTGGTCTATCATTTTAGCTATAACTTGCTATATATTGTTTTGTTCTGTCTGTTGTGTGCACTGGTTTTAATTGTCATTCTTCGGTTTAATTGTTCTGTCATTTCTAGTTGCTCTGTATTGTTCTCATGTTTTTCACTCTGTAGCTTTTTTATCTTTTGTCCTAATTATCTTCGCTTCTCTCTCTGTTCATTACGTCTGTTGTTTTGCTGTTTATTTTATACATGCATAGATTACGCGCTCGCCCATTTTACTTCATTTCATCACTTTTTAGACTTTCTTTCATGAAGTTTAAATTACAGCTGCATCTACCGAAACTTGTAGTTTGAGCCCGTCTGATATGCCTCCGTCTTTCTCTGCAGCTGCTGTATTCTCCTATCGAGAACATCCAGCGTGTAGCTGCAGGTGTGCTGTGTGAGCTGGCTCAGGATAAGGAGGCAGCCGAGGCCATCGAGGCGGAAGGAGCCACGGCTCCACTGACAGAGCTCCTCCACTCTAGAAACGAGGGAGTCGGTGAGTGTGCTCCACCTCTTTAATAAGCAGCACACGTGTGCAAGCACAACCGCCATAGAATAATGCAGAAAGGCATGCATTACTATGGCAGCACACTGTCAGTGCTTCTTGATGTTTCAACGAAGTTTGAAGGAACAAGTTAAACTTTCACAGGATAAACACAGAAGCAAGTGTGACTTGCTAACTGAAACACTATGCAGATTTGTTTTCCCAGCTATGCATGGATTTCCACTGGAGGCAGTGGCTGGGGTGAGCAGGGCTGGCTTGAATGTTTTCTCGGTCACACTAACGTTGCTATCTCTCGCCCACAGCCACGTACGCCGCTGCAGTTCTGTTCCGCATGTCTGAGGATAAGCCCCAGGACTACAAGAAACGACTGTCTGTGGAGCTCACCAGCTCTCTGTTCAGAACTGAGCCCATGACCTGGAACGAGGTAAGGGGGCTCATCTCTGCTAAATCCTGCAATCAACGCTGGCACAGAGCCCTGCTGTAGATTAAGCCTATAAATTCCCAGTGCATTACAGAATCGGTTATGGCAGATGTGGGTGTTACATTTGTGAATTTACTGGGCAGGTGATTCTTTCTAACAAAGCATTATTGTTTTTATGAGCCTCAAGCACTCTGAAAACATTAGTGGAACTGATTTAGTCCTGATACACTCAGAATTCGAGGCTGAAGCGAGCGGTTCTTTCATGTATTTTTATTTTTTTTTCCACACGTCTGTTTGCAGACTGGAGATCTAGGCTTGGACATTGGCGCGCAGGGAGAGCCTCTGGGCTACAGGCAGGATGGTAAGTTCATCATTTTCACAAATGAGATCAGCTCTCAGCATCTGGGTGTGATACTCACTAATCCACTGCTTCATCAGCCTTCACCCACTAGATCTAGAGACACGTCTGGCGTTTTCCATAAACACGGGGCACTAAATAAGGCCTTGATCTCTTAAAGGATTAGTAGACCCAAATAAAACATTGTCTTTCATGGACCCATCATCCATAACTCTTAAGTTAAGAAATTAGGTGTTAGGGTTTTTCTATTCTGTGCAAAAAAACGCGAATAGCGACTTGATTAATTCGTGTCATTCTACATAACATATTTCATGGTTTACGAAAGAAAATGGTCACAAGTTTAACATCATGAGCCTAAATTAGTTTTCTTCATTGGGATTTGTCCCTTAAAGTGCACCTGTTAAGCCATTTCCAATATTGTCTTTGATGCAGTGTGTAATGTAGCTGGATGTAAATGAAGAGTCCGCAGAGTTGTACATTCAAAAGTGCACGACGTTGTCTCCTAAAATAATTGACTCTACAGCCTAGACGAGTTGTTAGTAATTCGAATTCCCTTTCTGTGATTGCTGCATGTCACAGCGTAGTGCATTTGCATAATTCCAGCCTATGTTCTGTGTTGGCTGGCTGCAAACAACTTGACTTCGCCCACAAATGTCTTTTTACTGATGGCCGCTGTACGCAGTAGACCAATCGGAGTAGGCTCAGAGAGACTGAATCTTACAACGGCTTCAAACTAATCATTTAAGAATCACTGGAAAATGAGGTGATTTTATTAAAAGCATATTTTAAGAAAAATAATTGGGAGGCTTAAAAATGGCACAAAGGGACACTTTAGAAAGGTGCAATTAATTGTGAAATAATTTAAATGATGAATTTATATTTGGATTTCCATACATTTGCATTTTTTTTTTTTTTGGCTATTACTATTCTAGGTTAATTTATTTTAGATAACCACACACACAAAAAGCTCTTAGAGGACTGTATTCCTCTTTTAGGTCAAACGCCCGTGTTCTCTCTCTGGTCTTGTGGGTCTGAGGTTGTGCTGTTGTGAGCTACCCGTTTAATATGCTTCCTCTAACGTACGTGTGTGTGTGTGTGTGTGTGTGTGTGTGTGTGTGCTCCCTCCACTTCCCATCCATTCCCCTCGTCCTCCAGACCCAAGCTACCGCTCCTTCCACTCCGGAGGTTACGGCCAGGATGCCATGGGCATGGATCCCATGATGGAGCACGAGATGGGCGGGCACCACCCCGGCCCAGATTACCCCGTAGACGGCCTGCCTGACCTCGGCCACGCCCAGGACCTGATCGACGGCCTCCCGCCGGGCGACAGCAATCAGCTGGCCTGGTTTGACACTGATCTGTAAATACAATGACTTTTTAGGTGAGGCACCAAGACGCCCCTGTACGCGATGCGAATGGCCGGTTGTGTTTGATCTGTGCTGACCGCACCGTGTGTAGGAGATTTGAAAGGCTGGAGTAAAGCACGCCGGCAGCAGAACTAATCTGAGCTGCATCTGAATTGATTACAGTCCTGTATGTGTGCGTGTTTTCTCTCCTTGAATGGGATTTTAATCTGTTTGTCCCCTCTTTTCTCTCTGCTGCAGCTGTATCGTCTGATCTGAATGAACCTGCATTGTGATTTTGGCCTGTAGAGTTGCTGAGCGGGCTCAAGAGAGTGGGCTAGTTTCTCTGAAAGTGCCTGACACACTAATACAAGCTGAGTTTCCTATGGGAACACATGGAAGTAAAACTTTTGTTCTGGTCTTGGTCGGTCAGAATTTGGTGTGATTGACAGAAGAAAGCCCAAAAAGCAAATCCTAAGATGGAGTTTTCAACCTTAGCCTTGCCTGTACTTTTTATTACTTTTTATTTTTCAAAGGATATTTCAGTCTGTAATGGTACTTATCTAGCTTGCTTTATGATACTCGTCTTTTATTTTGCAGAACTTTGTATTCCTTTCGACTGTCTCTCTTTCTCTCTCATAGTGTTGAGTTATAGTGGTAATGATCCATCAAGATTTTATCGAGTTTATGGTGTAGAACACTAATTAATCAGTTGAATTGTATTCTTATCAAATGTAACATTGTGTAGCTTTTGTATAAAACCAAGAATTGGAGAAGTCCAAATATCAGCTCTCTTGCTTTAAAGAAATCACAGATGTTCCAAAGGGTTTGCAATCAGTTGGGGCCAGTTTTGATTTTATTTTTATTTTTTTGTTTCTCCCTTTTCATTTTCCCTGTCTTGATCTATTTTTTTTGATGGTAGCTTTAGAAAGGTTTTGAAAAGAACCCCTAATTATTGTAGCCTGCGATTGTTGGTTGGAGACTTGGTAATGACCTGGCTAAACAATAAAATGGACTTTAAATTTACCTAATGGTGGACGTTTTTATTCTTGGAATACACTAAGTTCGATTCTAAAATTGCAGACCACATTTTACAACCACTATAACACGAGTTGAAAAGCCACTTACAAAATGAAAGCATACATTAAATACCAGACGTGAAAGTCTGTTCTGCTTGGGATCCGATGCCCTTCACAATCTCTCCAGCCAGCGCTTCCACGGCCGCGTCTGACCTGGAGACAGACAGGAAGAGAAGTGGTCGGAATACTCTCCCATGGTTTGTGTCAGAACGCAAAAAACACATTGAATTAATTTTACTCGATTCAGCAGCATGTGAAAAAGGTCTCAAGCTCATTGCCTTAACCAGAAGCCCTTGTCTGTCGCTGGCTTATCTGCTGTGCACACTTGTGAGACGCCGCAAATGATTTTGTCCTGTCAGGTGTGTGTACACTGTCCTGATGAGCGACAACGTGTTAAGAGTGTGACACTGGGAAGGAGGAGCAAAATAAACATCAGGCTTCTCCTCAAGCACACACTCGTCCACGTTTTCAGCTCCGTGCAAAGCTGTGTCCTCCACGGGGTTTTTTGACATTGTTAAAACCAACTTTTCCGTTATTGCGAAAATGTATTCTAAAGCGGAAAAAGCATGCAAGGCAATGATCTTCAGGCTTCCAGCAAGGACAAGAACCACATCCGCTCGTGTCTAGAAAATTGATACTTTAAACCTGTATGAGATACCAGAATTGAACTAGATTATTTAAATACATTAAGCATGTAGTGCATTAGCTTCTAGTCCAAAGTTATTCACAATGGCTGTTTACTTCATGAATATGGTAATTAGAGAGCAGTGCCAAGCGCAGACCTGCTTAAATAAGATAACAGAGCTGTCCACATATATTATTGATGCAAACACTGTGAATTTCACCCTAAATTACTAATTTAAAAACTTTAAATATTTCCCCAAATTAAAACCGAGAGAGGTAACCTGAACCTGCGCTAATTCAATTCCTTTAAGTGCCACTACAGAACGTGAATTATTTAAAAATCAAGTAGATATTTTTCTGAGGTGTACTTATCATTGTCTGTGCGATATGCCCTAAAGCAAGAAAACTAATTAGCACAACCGTTTCAGCATTATATATATATATATAAATGTATTACTCTACAACATGAAACCCATTTAACACATTTTACCAACATAATATACAGAAATGTCATGGATCATGAGTTCTATATTAAAAAGAGAGCCAGATCAGAATGCACATCTGTAATATATAACTACAATCAATGTGTTTAGATTTTATGTGCAAAGATTGCATTGCTTTTACAGACTTTTCTGGTAAAAACCTGAGAATCGGGCTTTTATTGTAGGGACAGGAACCCCCTTTTAGGTTTCTAACCTGATCTCGTGACGAAAGTCTACCCGTGGGAACCTTTCGCAAAACGCAAAATGCATATCACTGCAGTCTCCGACAGACATGAACACTAGAGGAAGTAAAACGGTGACAATCCCGTGACAAACTCACAATGAAAGGGTTTTTACGTCACGTTCACTTTAGTTCATGTTATCGGGTAGGTTTGAGGTGTAGTGCAGATGCTGCGTTATTTTAAGTCACAGTTATCTCACTATTCAACACCTATTTCAATTTGAACTGAATTGCTTTCTTGCAAAAAAAAAAAAAAAAAAAAAATATATATATATATATATATATATGTAATTCCCACATGCATGTTTTCGTCATGAGATCAGGCTTGATTTCACTTCATTTGTGATCCAAAGGTAAGTGAAAGTCTCTTTAAGGTAGTAAAAAAATTATATTTGAAGAAAATGGTTTATAAAACTAGTTACACATTAAAATAAAGGGCCCCGCTTTATATTAGGTTATAAAGTGTTAGAAGGTATTAAACAATCCTCTAATGACTACTAGTTGACATGTAGTTACTTACTGTTAGTAAAGTTGGACTATCCGAATAAAGTGCTGCCAAACTTTCTTGCATGCATCAAATACAGTCTGAAAGGCCACGCATTCGCCTTTAAATGTTAATTGTGAAAAGCACTAAAGTAAATAAATCGCACTTGAGGGAAAGTGGAAATCATTTTTCAGTTTGAGCATATCTTAAATCTCACTTTTAAAACTTTTTTCAAAAGGGCCTCCAGAGCGGAAAGCGCCGTGTTGTCATCATTAAGCTATGCATTGTTTTCAATAATTCGTCCCTGCTTTGCCAAGAACCTAATATTACTAAAGCTTTGCCTCCCAAGCTTGGCTGGGCAACTTCAAACGGATTCCTTCTCATTCCAGCAGAAGGAAGAGGAGGAGGAGGAGGAGGGGGGGTCACAATAGGTCTGTATCAAGAGGGTGAGGCCCGGGCTCCAGGGAACCTACGCCTCGACCGGGGGCCCGGATGAGGAGCCCGTGTCGGTTAACTCACCTAGTAGGCAGAGCGAGTTTCTGCAGCACGTGAACCAGGATCTGCCCTTCCGAAGAACCCCAACAGGAGCTGCCAACCGCGCTCATCTGTACGGGAAGAAGATGAAATGTACCTCAGGAAACGGTCTCGCAAGACGACGCGCTCTCGTACGATGTCAACCAGAAGCAGCGTGAAACCTATTTAGTCACTTTAACGCGCTCCACGAGCTCAGCTCTATCATAACAGGCTGAAAATAGCATGAATAGTAACCCGTGCGACACTCGAGTGCTTTGCCGCTGATTTGACGTGTCTGTTTTTAGAATTAGCGGCTCTCCGCACTTCAGCGTGACAGAGCCCATTACAATGTCATCTCGATGGCGTCTCACAGATGAGATGCTTCATCTGAGTGAATGAGGGTCAGTGAAAGCCCCCTCTGATGAACGGCGCAGGACAGACACTTCATCTTTTTAAGAGCTCTCGGTGAATCCTGCTCCTCACGCTGGCAGATGGATAACACACGCTGTGAAATCGGGAAGGCCGTTCGGGAACTTTTTCTGCTACAAATCTGCCTGCCATCTTTTGATATTAAAAATATATACTGTGTGTCAAACTAATAATAGACTTTAGTAAAATGACTAGACCATAAAACTTTAAATACAAGAACATAACATACATATATACACACACACACACACACACACACACACACATATATATATATATACATGTATATATGTATATATACATGTATATATGTATATATACATGTATATATATATATACATGTATATATGTATATATATATATATATATATATATATATATATATATATATATATATATATATATATATTTATATATATATATATATATACACACACACACACAGTACACGTCTCTCAGACAGGACAATAAAGATTAGTGAAGTACACGGTAAAGAGCACAGGTCAGGGATACACAGCCAGTCATCACTCTATACATCATCCAGGAAAACACCACGCAACTAAAACCAAAAACCTATGAAGAGATATGAAAGAAATACATATGAACGGAGTTGTTTCTTCCAAGTGGTCTTTAACGGACATCAAAAATGTTAACTGGAGCTTAACTACAGCTTGAAGTTTGATCTTCAGTTTTGCATATTTGATGTGCTCAGCGTATCAAAGTTTTTTTAATCTGAATAAAAACGAATTAAATCTGATTATTATATGAAGTGATCATGTCTCTTCTGAACACTTGGACTTAAATGCTTGATTTATATGAATTCCCTTTACAATGTCATTATGAACATTTTGGAGCATGAGCGTTTTTGTTTACGTGAACCTTTTTTTTTTTCTTTTTGTAGAGACGGAAACCTCATTTCATTAAACATATCTTCATTGCGAAAACGTCTGGTATGACATGAGGGTGAATAAATGCTGCCAAAATGTCATCATTTTTTCATTAAAAATCACATTTTCAGTTCGGTTAAATAATCAGGGTGTTCGTTTTGTACTGAGGCTGTGGCCCTGATTTGAATCGTAAGTTTTATGCAAGATAAATACTGCTTAGATTTTTTTGTTATATAATGAGATATTTACGTAATAAAAATGTGGCGCCCTTAAAAAGCTTCAAACTATTTTTTTTTAATAGTAGCTTGTCTTTAGTCTAAATTAGCAAGTGCCAAATCAGAGAATAAATTATGATAGTTAAAGGGATAGCTCAACCAAAAATAACGACTTCATTCAACAATTCAATTAACTTATGGGAATTTTTGGGTGAACTGTCCCTTTAATTACCATTATTCATCCAAAACCTAATTTGTTGAATATCATATTATCAAATGGCATATTGGTTCATTTTAAATGAACATTTTTTCTATATGTATACCAACTAATAGGAAAATTAGTTGGGCCGAAAATCAGCTAGCTCATTGGGGGATACAGTAAAAAGGTCATTTGGGAAACTGTACGCAGTGAAGTCACTACAGAGAAGCACACGGAGCCGAAAAACGGAGAACTATCATGTTTAGACACTACTCTGAAGATCCGGAACAGACTTGGATAAAGTGGCACTTCAGAAGTTTGCCTCGTTCTGTGTTCGTGTCTCACCCACTCTTTCATGCTGAGCCACATCTAAGCGAGGAGTCCACAGATTGTGACGCCGCGTTCAGAAAATGTTCCCTTTACTTCCAAAACAACCGGGCGAAACACACCGGGGGTGACAGCTCGTGCACAGAGGCGCTGTCTTAAAGAATAATCTGGCAAATCTCCTGTGACACTAAGGGACAAATTTGGTGATTTCTTTATTTTTTACGTTTCAAAGAAATCGGCGAGGAGAGGACCGTAATAAGAAGGGCGGTGGGATCTCCGTCGCGCTTTTGAAGAGCGTGATGTCTTGCGCTCGTGCTCTTTATCTCTGAAGTCATCGCCCTAGCCAGCCTGCCCATCTCAATATGCGCCCGCTACTAAGCAACAGGGTTGTGTGCCCGGCTGAACACGTCATTTCATCCTTAGTTCACTTCCTTCTCTCCCGATACGCAAGGGATTACATATTCACCCATTTAAAACGGACGTATCCAAATTCACGCTACATAATCACATGGTTAGCATCCCGACTGTTGTTAACTGACAGCTGCAGCTCTTCCAAGGGCAAGTATACCACAAGTGTGTATTTATTTGAAATAGTAGGACTAGCGATGCGTACGAGTTGTCTGAAGTTTTCTGTAACTGATTATGTAAACGACGACGGGTCATGATTGCATGTAACGCAACGTTCTGCTGAATTCAAAATTTAGCGACGGCTCTGCAAAAACACGAACACACACACGCTGGAAGCGTTCACTCGGAAGAGGGCACAAAAACAGCACAAAAATGAACGAAAGAAATCGTTGCAGCTTAAGAGAGGCTCTTTAAAAGGAACTGTTAAAAACCGAGGGACATTAAAACACGAAGCTGAGCCCAGTCAAGAAACCGCAAAAAAGACAATCCTTGACGTCTAAGTTCATCAGTACGTCGTCAGCCATGAATTGAGACAGAAGACTAATCTGATACAAAGACTCATTTTTTTAGTTAAGAAACATAGCATTGATCAAAGCATTAATGTTTGCCTCCAAAAGCATCTCTGGCTCTGGACACCTTTACCTAAATTCAGTTCTTCAGACCTACGTGCCACCAAGAAGCTTGCGTTCTGCAAATGAATGATGCATTACGAGATCTCTTTCACAGACTTTTTCATTTAACTTTTTCATCCAGCCCTTGTGGACTAACCTGCCAATCTTCAGGCTAAAAACACCTCTTTCATCTCTCTAAATCTAGTACTACCTTTACTAATGCTATCCGTTTTCTTTTTATTAAAACACACACATATTTGTGGTTTATGGGGACTCTCCATAGGCGTAATGGTTTTTATACTGTACAAACTGTATGTGCTATTGACCTACACCAACCCTATCCCTTGCAGGAAACTACAGGTATTTTTAGATTAAAATTTTTTTTTGTAAACCTTTTGGATTATGGGGACATTGGCAGTGTCCTAATTCACCACCTTACAATGTAAATGAATAATGCTGATGCAGATAACTGTAAAATTTACACCGTCAAGCTCTTTATGATGAAAATAGCACAATTATATTAAAAAGTTGTGACTTTCTAGGCGGATATGGCTAGGAACTATACTCTCATTGCGGCTTAATATGCAAGGAACTTTGCTGCCGTACCATGGCTTCAGAGAGCACAATGATTTCACGCAGCACCTGAAAATGCTGGGAACTCTTTTAAAGCATGTCATTTTTTTGGTCATTTTTGAACGAGATGCTAACGGTCTCATCAGATTCAATGGTCTATGCTAGTGCTACTGCCAGACCTGGACATTGGATAAATGGATTTGAAAATGGTAAAACTCAACTGTTTAACTCTAGGGGGGTTGAAAAACAAGGACCTTTTCAAAAATAGTGGTGTGTTCCTTTAAATGCATACCTCATTTTTACTCTCTCCTTCCTTCATTTTTAAAGTTAGACATAAACGCACTTAGTATTTCTCAATTTATTAATTATAAACATTATAAAGTTGAAGTCATTGAAAATGATAGTTTTGAGAATATGGTTGAAATCGCAAATAAGAGCCAGAGCCAATTATTCTTAAAATAATTATTGCAACAGTGGGAAATCCATCCATGCTGGCTATATAGGTCCAGGTTGCTAAAGACATGATATGTAAAAATGATTGGAGAATCATTCATGCATTTAATGGTTAATATGCAAGCAGCACAAAACGATGGTTTTCACAGCTGAGTTGATCAGTTGATTTTCAAATGGTCATTTTCAGTGTTTTTAAGAAAATATCTATGAACTTCCCATGTTGAAATAAATATACATCCCATGTCCCATGTTGTTTTTGGGTTTTATTTTAGGTCTTGATGTCGTTAAGAATGCATATTTGTGCTGTAAGTAACCTGTTTTTACAGCTCCTTTCTCAGGTGCTCAGTCAAAAACAGGTTGATTTTGGCCTGTCTAATTATTATTCTTGAGCCTCTCTTCTGACTGGCCTGTTTTGTTCTGAGTGACGCATGACCAGGCCAATCAAATATAACAATGCCACAATTATGTCACAGCACTATGGATGCAAAACCAATTGAAGACTGAGACGCAGAATCAGCTACATAAGGAGCTTAAAATATCATCTTCTTGTGATGTTAGGTGCCAGAATCAACATAATACCGCCTCAAAATGACAAATAACAAAAAAACTATGACAGCTGTGGTTAAACACAATAAAACAAGCAGACTGGACAGAAACAGTCATCAAAAACGCTTGAGTTTGCACACTTCTTATCAGAAAAGTTACAATAAAGTATTGTCTTTTGTTGTTATGTGCGCTTCTAAAGTTTTATTGCATCTCACGACTATCTCGTTATGAAATAATGTCTGTGTGCATGTGTGTAAAACAACAAACTGACAATTTCTATATAATCATGCGTTACTGTATATGGATTGTTGTGATTAGCTGGACTAGTGACTAGTTGTAACGTTATCTGGAATAGTAAAATTTGTTGATGAAATCTGCCCGATGAAACTGAAATACATACATCTTCATCATGACTAGATAGACAAGGTGAGTTTCTCCTTACTACACACGAGATCTTGTTCACCTCACAGTTACAATGCTGCCAGATCGTCCATCCGAGAGTGTACGGTTCAGCCGATCTGCATTTATCTGTTAAATTCTCTGGGCGTGCAAAGCAGAGAAAGGAGAGGTAACCTTTCCCAGTATGACGACGTAAAGGGAAGATACCAGATTGGGCCATCTTCATTTTCTCAAAAGTGAAGCAGGATACCCAGGGCTCGGTTTACACCTATCGCCATTTTTAGCCAATGGTGAACCATAGGCAGGGGACTTCATATTACGATAAAGACCTCATAAAGTGAAATTTACATGCCATGGGACCTTAAATAATTTATCATGAATTGGAATAAAACCCCAAACAAACCCCATGGTTCGTGCATTAGCCCCTAAAACCTGGCATGTGAAATGCTTTGAATGAGGCTTGTTTTAACATTATCTTTTCTTCTTGACACAATATTCCTTCTTTATACCACAGATGTTTTCCTCCTCCAGCCACAGTTTATATTATTATGTTTATTTATATATATATATATATATATATATATACATATATATATATATATATATATATATATATATATATATATATATACACATATATATATATATATATATATATATATATATATATATATATATATATATATATATATATATATATATATATATATATATATATATATATATATATATATATATATATATATAGTACAGACCAGCCGGAAACGAAGCTTTGTTCTGAGAAAATCTCTTCCTCCTGCCAGCAATTAATTTGAAAGAAGCCAGATGACTCACAAACAAGCTCTCCCTGGAAAGCCCTCAAATGTCCACCAGATAGAGGATGAGGTGAATGTTTTGGAACAGCCACCTAGAAGGAGCTACTTTAAATAGCTGCTGAAATTGTTTCTCAGCAGCTGATAGACTCACAGCCCCTCTGTGCAACTCAATGTGCCCAACATGCCCGGAGCAGTCTGACTCAATGCGAGACGTTATGTTGGCCTTCATTTCTCTGAGTTGGACACAGAATCTTGCAGCTCAGATGCAAAGGGTTGCAGTGTGACATGAACAATGCAAGCTGACAAGATATATTGAGTGAAAGACTGAAAAAGAGAGATGGAGGGAGTGAATCACGTTATATGTGTGAGATCTAAACTCTACTGATGGCTTCAATCACTTCAGCTTTTTATGGCTGTCATCAGATGCAGGCAATATTCAGTCAGGTCTAAAAGGTTATTCAGTTTGACAGCTATATGCAGCCTTAAATAAACGCCATTAACTTTAACTTAAATTAACTTTTTTAATTAAAAAGTTAAGCTCAACTGACAACAACATAAATGCTTATTTCAGTTTGTACACATTAAATTATAATGTGGATGTGTACAATATGTTAATGTTAACATTGTTTTAATGTGAAAAAATGACTTTCTCTGTCAAGTTATATCCAATTTGACCTTTTAGTTGCCATGATAATACAACTTCAACCCTAAAATGATTGTAAAAATAAGTATTTAAACACACACATGTGCATATGTACAATCATGGCCCTTGCCATTCCGTCAGAAAATGAAACCCATCTCTTAAATTTTTTTTCAGTTGCAAATGTTTTGAAATTGGAAAAAAAAAAAAAAAGAAAGAAAAAGAAAAGTCAAATCTGATGCAATTCCACACAGAACTCAAAAAATGCATTGGACACAATTTTTGTCCCCCATACGGAATATTTGGTAGCATCACCTTAAAAAATAACTGAAATCAATTGCTTCTTGTAACCATGAATGTAACCAGTTTCTTACACCTCTCAGATTCTTTTCTTTGAAGGCCTCACTTCTTTTTCTGTAAAGGGTGTCATAATGTCCTGAACCTCTATTTTTGTCTCATCTGTCCACAGTAAGTTCTCTTAGAAAGATGGCGGTTTTGTCACATAGGTTTTGGCAAACTCCAGTATTGCTTTTTTATGCAATTGTGTTAGCAGTGGTGTCCTTCTTGGTCTTCTACCACAGCTTTCCTTCTCATTCAGATGGCGACGGATGGTGTGAGCTGACATTGTTGTACCCTGTGTCTAAATACCACCTTAAATTTGTTTGGAAGTTAATCGGGGTTCTTTCGAACAATCCTTCATTGTCATAAATTTTGCTCTTCCGTGAACATCCAGAGAGGTTAGCTACAGTTCCAAGGGTCTGTAAATGTCTTGATGATATTGCACACAGTGCACCTCGGAACATTAAGATGTCTGAACAGATTAAAGAGTCATCACTGATCATCACTGCGCATCATGATTATTTCTTACGATTTTGACAAGGTGCCAATAGTCTATTTTTGAGTTTTGTGAGAAATTGTATTTGAATTTATGAATTTTAATATATGTTTCTTGTCTCTTACAACAGATTATTTTAAGGGTGTTTCTCATACATAATCTTATTGGGGCAAATATTATGGGGCATTTGACCTATTGGTAAGTCGCTCCACTTGAACGCAGACGAGCCAATGGCAGTCGAGTATCAATTGCGTGGAGAGTGGAACTCAGACATCTGTAGGTTTCAGTGCCATAGAGAAACATTGGAAGACCCAAAGCTTACATCGTTTTTATGGGGTTTATGCTTCAAAAAAGGAAAAAATTATGTATCTGGGGTACTTGTAACATTTCTTCCAGGTATCCTAAGAGGATGGGCAATATAATTCATTTGATTGAATTTCCTGAATCCGAACAAAACAGAGCATTCAATGTCCCTAAGCATTTAACCTCAATCCAAATGAAGACAAAAATGTTCAATTTCTGGTTGTCATGCACATTAAGTTACAATTCTCAAATTTCAACCTTTAAACTAGAGACAGTAATGTTAGTGAGTCAGTGCTTACAAACCTAAATGGCGGACTGTTTTTACATCTTGTACAATGAAGGTCTACACTGTCACTTTATGGTAAACACGTTAAATGTACATTAATTTAATCATACCCTGTTATACATGAATACTTCTCCGCTTGCAGTTATCCACTATATTTCTTTATAGATATTTTATAAATAACACCATGGATGAATATTTTATAAATAACTAAAGTATTTAATTCCCATTTAGTGGACTTCTGTGTCCAAAAATATGCAAAAACATAATTTAACAAGGTATTAACACTGTAGCTGTCATTGTCCAAGGTAGCAACAGTAACTAAGGGGGAGCGAGGCTTACCGACATGTCAATTACACATCAAATGTATGTGAAAAATGCATCTCACGTGACTGTCAACAAATTTTGTACCATATGTACGCAAAATTACCTGTGTGTCATATATTTGCTAAAATCTATTTTTGTGTTTCAACATCATATCTTGTTTTTATTTGGTATACTATTTATCTGCATTTTCATGATCCCGGGCTGAAATATATCTACAATGTATCTTGATTTATCAATTTTTAGATAAGCAAAATGACTTAAGGCATTTAGTCTTATTTAGTAAAACTATCTGCCAGTAAATTAACCTTAAAACAAGTATTTTACTTACCCCACTGGCAGACAGTTTTACTCGTTTTAAGCAAAATTCACTCAATTTAGTTGTTCCCTATGGAAACAATACTATTTTAAGATATTTTGCTTGCAAAAATCCAGTAAAAATATATTGATTTAAGAATTTTTGACTAGAAACAAGACAAAAATACGCCATTTTTTGTAGTGTAAATGCAAACCCAAACTTATAAGATGCTTCACATTTTCTTAAAATTGTTATTTCCATATTCTGCTTGAGTGTACCAGTGGGAAATATTAATGACATCCATACATTCCAGTAATAATCCAATGAGATTTTTGTGTGAACACAACAGATGGTATAGCCTCTACAGAGCTTTGATATCAACATCATTGAGTCAGTGTGGGATAACAAGAAAAGACAGAAGCAACTGGGATGGCCTAAATCCACAGAACAACTGTAACAACATCTCCAAGAACAACCGACCTGCTCTAACTAGCTTAAAAACTGTATCTTTGTGCTACTCAACTTACATAGAAAATTCACCCATCTCCAAAACTCAAGTACAGTCATTGAGAAGCACACTTTAACTGAACTTAGGATGAGCCTTCTTACGTAGATAGATTTTTAACATTGATAAGAAAACATCACAAAAACAAACGTTTTCTCTTCAACTCCCTCCTCCGAACCTAAACAAGCTCTGTTGTGCATTTAATATGCAAGCAGTTTCCTAGTTTCCCCACTTCAAAGGCTGACATGGAACAGTACACCCAAGTCCTTGTAATTACCAACTGAATTAACATGCCTATTAGCATATTAGTATAACAGATTCTCAGATGGGGTCTTAAGGGAGACTCCAATGTTCCTTACACTCACGCGCTCAAGTGCATGACCCGCCATTCTGTTAAGAGGACAAGATAAGAGGATGTGGAGATGAACCCAATCAATCCACAACCCACAAACACGGAAAAAAAAAAAAAATGCACACACTTTCATCGGTGGCTGCATAATCATGTAAGACGCACAGATGAGCTTTAATACAATTTTGCACATTGTCTTCATATAATACCTAACTTGCTCGAAAAATATTGGTCACTATGAGAAGATAAACAGTTTGAGGCGGTTTTGAATAATGCGTGGGTAAGCATAAATGGGTATCATCTGCTAAAAGCGCATTCTGAATGTACGGCTGTGCTGTGAGACAAGAAGCAAATGTTGTTTGAAATGGTCTGAAAGAAAAAAGCATGCTGAATATAATTCAAACTACGTTTTCTTCTGGTTTGTAATGTGCAGGTTCAGTATTTTCTTACAAAGTGGCTATGGTAAAGCTATACTGTGTTCTTCGCTATGCACTATGATAATGAATGATTACCATATTCATGCACCATGCTATTTACAAGGTAATCCAAGGTATTCAAAGAAAATGTCTGTTTCATGGTACTTTTTGTGTATATTCCACACAAAACTATTTTTTTCCATTACACGTACATAAGTTGAGAACCAGGGTAAAAGTACAAGCCCCCCGAAATTGCTCTAAAAACTTCAAGCCTTTGCTACAGTGATTTTGTACTGACTGCAGCTAAACATGGAGTGGTTCAGAACAAAGAGTTCAACAACCTTGTACTTATTTTTCTGTATCTTTCCTTTCGCAGGCTCTCTTTCTTTCTGACATCGGAAATTATTATGTGGACTACAGAGGAGAACAGTAGAAGAAATCACGATGACTCAAAGGCTACATTCAATTACATAAAGTTTCTTTTCTTCAGTCAGACTTCTTTTAAGGTATAAAAACCTAGCAGATGAGGTGAGGGCAAAGAAAAAAAGGAAGAGAAAAATCAGACTCTTACAACACTTCAGAATCAGACACTGCATATGCAACTCATGACTTATAATAGATAAGTATTCAACTCCTAGATATGTATTAGCTGTCCTAAGTCAAACGATTTGAAATATTATTAGCAAAAAATGGTACAGTTTTAGCTTTTAATTACCATTTGTGGTAAAACAACAGTAAATACTGAAATACTGAGGTATGTATCTCTGATAGTAGATGGGTTCTATGTCTTAATTACATTTAATGAACTTGACATTTCTAGACCTGCTGATGTCTTAGGCTGAAAGCTGCGCTTGAACAGAACACTGGAGAGAATGGCAAAGCTTAATGCGATTTCAATGTAAACCTGTATTTTTCCAAGAACCTTGTAGAGAAACCTTGTAGAAAAAGGCAGAAATGCAAGTAAGAAGCTTTCTAGTTGACCTCGCTTTAAGAACTTATTGTGCTAACATCTTCCAAATGAAATGGTTTTGCTTGTTTTCTTGTAGAGATTACATTTTTAAATGCAAATGTGTATGAATAGGCACAAATTTTGTTTAATCTTTTACCCTGCTGCAGTCTATTGGCCCAAACTCTTGTTCATTAACTTTCTTTAACATACCTATCCACGTTCCACGTAATAGGCTGATCAGTCTTAGTCTCTGCTGACTCATAAACAGCATGCACCGCACTCTGGTCACTCAGAACATACTGTTCCCATTCTAAACCAATGTTTTGTGTGGCCTAGGCGTGAAATGGAGCCCTCTTCCTCTTTACCCTTTGTACTGTTCTTTGAAAACCCCTTCATCGTGTGCTGGATCTATTTCTGATATTATAGAGGCAATTAGTAAGGTCTTTGATGGCTTGATAAAAATGAGCATGCATAGATTTTACAGCGCTGCAATTAATGAATACTAATTAAAAGGCCTTTGTTGATGGCCGGGGTGAGAGATGGATGAGTGAGCTTGATTTTTCTTGCTTTAATTGAAAGCCTTTGTCACTTGCCCACTCGCGTGTGAATAAGTGCTCTCTGTCACTCTCAAAAAAAGGAGAACAATGTAAATTAATTTGCATCATTTGCATAAATATAAAGCTTTCTGCATAGGTGGTGAAAGCAGTCGGATTCATAAAATAACCAACTGTCACTCACAAGTTTGTCTGATTGAATAATCCACACTCGCACTGGTTTACGTCAAACCAGCTTTGGTTCATCACGTTTTCATCCTATTGGATGTTCTGAAGACAGCAGAGTGTCGATCAGTCTTGCTGTAAGGTGCAAGAACCAGAAGGAAAGATTGTGCAGAATATGACATTCATGTGTAGTCTTGTACCTCCTAATGTAACTAGTGTGTTAGAACCTTATGAATTAGAATGTTTAGAATCTAGGCTGATCTATTATCAATTTGATCAATTAAAAGAGAACATTTTGTAGCGAATGCAGTTTGTAAAGTTTTTAGTACAGTGGATTAGCTTCATTTACTCAATTTTACAGGTAGTCTAAGCCTCAGATGGCACATTCACACACTGCCCATATTCCTTTTACTAAATGCCTAAAGCACTTCGTGTTCACAAGGTACCAACGTTATGAGCACTTTTGAGGAATTTACCAAAGTTATTGGAATCAAGTCACAGGCATCACATAAACCTTGTTTTGAGAAGCTTAGTACTAGGCTAAAATTGCATATGTCTTTCTAGTGTTCTCTTTGATACTTCCAACCCTTGTTTGCACACATTCAATGCGATATCGAAGTAAACAATCTACGTATGGTTGATCACATTACCCATCAGTCAGTCTGTCTTTTCCTGACCATGTGGGACTTGGCCAGAATAAACTGTACTAAAGTTGTTGGAATAAGGTCTGGCTAATTGACACAAAATGCTAGGCATCATGGTTCATCCATTCTCCACATCGCTTGTTCTCTGTAGAGCGTCTATCCCAGCATGTCAGCCTGAAACCACTGATGAATGGTGGTTCTATAACATAACTCCAAATTTGACATTGCTATCAATGTGAAATCTTGTCTTATTGCTGGCTTTCACCCTCCTATAGACGAAGCCTGTAAGTCCTGGCTGTTGATCAAGGATCTTTGCTATTTGTACTCTAATATTTTTACCACATTAAACACCGTCACAATGGAAGAGACTACCTCAAACTCCACAAAAAGACACACCGGAGCTGGCACTGAGCGAAACCTCAGGCAGTAAAAACTTTTTATGCAACTGTGCAGCATGCAGCGTGCCAGCACTCAAATCCCAAAGCGTGTGCTGTTTCTGGAGCTGATAATTGTGTGAGATAATGCAGATCTATGCTGATAACAGGAAGCTGGAGAGCATTGTTTTTTTTTGCTGCAGACACCATGCAGAGAAGATAGTAAAGATGGGATAGAGGACAGATAAAAATGGATAGAGAGAGGGGGAGCGATAGAGAAAGAATAAATTTTGCCTTGGCTTTGCTGTGGTGGTGGAAATGGAACATGACATTGTCAATGCTCTACCCTACATTGCCAAAGTAGGACAAGGTCAACAAGGAACAATAATACAATTGTTGTCATCCATGGGAACACATTAATATTATACTAGAGAAAGACCTGGAGCTTTTCTGTAACAGCTGCATGAGCTTTACGTTGACATTTTATTGATTTAGTAGGCACTTTTATCCAAAGTTTACCAAAATACAAAGTCCAGTCGTAAACTCCAGTCATGAATTTGATATAGGTAGCTTGATGTTGATAGGCAGTAGAGTATGACATGAACAGTTTTTAAATTAACGAAGACTTCATTATTTGATTAACCATTGTTTTTGATCAAGAAAGCCAGCTTATATGTCATTGCATAGGATTCCAGCCTAAGAGTTTTACAACATATTCAGACATATTCGGTCTAATTGGCCTTATATTGCAAATTAAAGGGAAAAGTGATAGGACAAAATGATTGATTGAATTATTTGGCCAAGTGAAGCAGAGCATTTCAAGAAGAGGAGGGGGCCCAACACTGAACCCTGAGGCACCCCGGTGGTTAGGTGATGTAACTTAGACACCCTTCACCTTCAGGAAACCTTGAAAGATCTGCCTGTGGGGTAGTGCAGGTTTAACATAAACATGAAGGGCACTAGTAATATATAAAGCATTACAGAAATGCACCAATAATTGCACAGGAGAATTCTGTCAATCACTGAAAAGTCACTCCTTCTTCCTGTTCCCAACCTCATTGATAATTCAGCTCACATCTTCGTCTGTGACCAGTAGCGCGGTACCAAGCCCTGACGGTTCATCTTTCGAAAACAAGTTTTGCCCATGGAGGAGTGTGCAAATGTGTGTTTGCGAGCGCAGGCCGGTGGCCCGAGGCACCATACCTGGGTCAATACTCTTTCATGCTGCAGCTGGGCTGAGCGACGAGGCCATTGTTGCTACTGTCATGCTGTGAGGGGTTCCAGTCTGCAGGGGTGGCCACAGCAGAGCTAATGAGCACGCCTCTGAGTCCCAGGAGTGGGAGCTTGCCGTGCAAAAAGTGTGTGCATGTGTTTGTGTGTGAGCGAACGTCTGCTAGCACCACTGTCCTGCTCCTTCCTCTGCATTATTCATGCACTCAATACACACTGCCACATTCTGCTATCCTGAGAGCATCGTGTGATGTGTATCTCAGGGAATGTCTCACTACCTTCGTCCCTTCTCTGTCTCTCGCTGTCTCCTAGTTTGCCCCTTTCGTTGTCACTGACGACTCGGTGAACTGATTGAGAATGTAGAACAGCAGTCACACTTGTGTCCTTGTGGTCCAGGGCTCGCCACAGCGGGGAAGGCGAGAATCATAATGATGAGAATCGTGTTTTTTTGGCTTTTTGCCATTTTATATTGACAGGATAGTGGAGAAGCGGCACAAAACGGAATCTGCAAATGATGCAGATTTGAATGTGGGCTGGCCACAGGAGAACCATGGTCCAATATGATAGAGCATGCAGTCTAACCGCTAGGTCATGGCTCGGGGGAGAATCCTTTTTAAAAGGCGACGTCTTTTTGGTCCATAAATCTGGCTCCGGCTACTTTTCAGTGCAAGTCTATGGGATTTTTTCCCCATGCATTTTATTGTCTTCCAGAGAAAAAAAAATCTCTTTTCCACAACTGAGTTAACACTTGTGCCTGTATCACAAGCACTAATAATGATGCTTCCTTTACCATCCACTGCTAATCAGGACTTTGTGCTTAATGAAACTAATTGGCTATAATGCAGGAAGTCAGGGAAAGTCTAAATGAAAAGACTCAAACTCCTACAGATTCACAAATAAAGCAGCAATATCAAAAAGCAGGAGGTTATGGAGGAACAAACAGTGTCGTTTGCCTGTGAGAAGGAAGCTAATTACTCATGCTCAATGTGGATCAGAGCAGAGCAGTATTCTCTAGAGACTAAATCATTAGGTAGAATCAGACATGACAATAAAATACCACGCATACAGCAACACATCAGAGGAATGCCAGAAGAGAGTATATATGTGTGTGTGTGTGTGTGTGTGTGTGTGTGTGTGTGTGTGCAAAAACCCTGACGGGTGATTTATCTCCAGTAGTCTCGGAAGGCTGACAGCGGATGAGGGCAGTAATGTGACCAGGTCATTTCATTCCATTAGCACTTCGGTTACAGAGCCCGTGTGTAATTAGGACAGGGACAGCAAGTCATGAATCAAAGAGGACGATTCAAAACACACCAACAACAGATATGCTTCAGTGCATACAAACACACACATGCATAAATCCCCAGGGCTGCTACCCCCTCTCCTTTCAGTCGCCAATGGACTTGAGATAGACAAGCATCATAGCAAAAGCCTTAGTTTGGATGGGGTTAGTTTTCCCTGAGGATATAAAGTACATTTGATTTTTGCAAGTGTACTTTTTTTATTTCACTTCCGCCCAAATCGAGCACATCTGTAGTGTTCTAATACAATCTTGGTAAGGCAAAAAAAATACAGAAAGTTTTCCAGCAAAATCAGGGTCCTCTGAAAAACTAATCCTATCTGAACAGAAATGTCTGTGATTTCAGAATGTTTTTTTCCCTTACAGTTTGACCTTTGTCGAATAATGTAACTAAAGTACACTTTCTTGTTGTGCTGCCTGGTGTACTTTTATTACAGCTACAGACCTTTTTGTCAGCTTTTTGGGTAAAATAAATTTTTTTCAGTACGGTTACTGCTTGTACCTCATCTGATGCATGAAAAAGAAGCATATTAATAAAGAGAGTCTAAGAACGGCCATCAGGTATGAACTTAATTTCTGATCTTAAGTACAAATGTACAAAATATTTTAAATGTATCATGTTTTATTTACATGATGTGCTCATAAAACCTTATCCAGACAGTATTCTTTAGCAATGCTTAAAGAAAACCTGGACGCACTCTAAAAGAAGTGTCTTTAATCAGTATGTATGGAACATTTAAACATGAATAACTAAGTAATGCTAACTAGGGATGGTTCCCTGAAGTGCGATCAAGTGACTGATCATAGCAACGCAAATATATATATATTTTTTAATATTCAGATTAGCTGAATATTCACAAAAAGATTCATTGACCGGCGGTCCGAGAATCATAACACCAAAAGTGCCATCTTACCTGACAAACAAATTAGATTATTTAATTAGAAATTAGGTTATCTTCGGTGGACTCAAAAAAAAAAAAAAGAAAAAAAAAGATGTTTTGACATCTTTCTGTGGTTGAAGTAAAATGCGCTATGATGTTCATTCCTGCTTATTTTGTGCTTAAAGTCAACATGAAAAGACGACCAGTTCACATGTGCCTCTTGAACTGAGGCAATACAGCGATCTGCCATGACAAAAAAATGGTATTAATTGCTTGTATTTCTTATAAAAGACAATTTTTAAAGCTGAGACCTTGTTTCAAAGCAGAAGTAACCTGCTCTGTCTTTCCTGTCTGTGTGTGGTCAGTTTCCTATTCGCTCTGCAATTAATTATTATCGTGTGACAACATGGCGTGTACTGTGAGAGCGCATGGATTGTTGGACATTGCAACATTAACTAAGGAAAACAGGTTTTTGAGAAAGGTCAATAACGTGTCATTTAGGTGTTTCCCTGCGATCCTTGCAAGTTTTGGGATAACAAATGTAGCCGCACTGTATACAGTGACTTTCAATTTGGGGCAGGAATAGACCTGTTTTTGCACACAAATCAGCTAGATGAACCACAGCTGATGGAATGAACCGCAATAGAATGTATCTTGAGATAAACGTTGAACTATTTTTAACTATTTCTCCACTAATAAATGTGACACAGATGGTCAGTGAATAAACATGAAGACGCAATGCGATAGTGAAAGATGTTCATCTAACACATTTGTACACAGTCCAGCAATAAGAAAATTGGCTTGGATGGAACTTGCTCCATCAACCTTCATCTCAAGGTCCACAGAATCAGCAGTTGAGCAGCAGTCATAATAACCAAAATATACATTCACAGCCATTTGTTCAGTTAACAGTGGGAATGAGGAAGCGGCCAGCATCTTTTCTAAATGCACTCTATTATCAATAGAGAAGCACCAGTCAATCTCATGAGTTGTTCAACATAAATGAGACACTATACATATAGGTTTAAGCGCTTACAAACACACAGTCCTCTTTACCACACAATAACAAAACAAACGAAAAACATTATTTACATCTCCCTCTAAATCCAGGATGAGAGATACAGAGACAGGCGGAGACGGTAAGAAACAGACAGATAAAAAGAGAGACGTGTTAAAACAACCGAAGTGTTGTGATCTGGCTCGATGACACTAATGAGGCCTATAATAGCTCTTGATGGAGGGAGAAGATCCTGGGGGGCAGAAACGGGGGAGGATGAGCAACGAAGAGACGGAGAGAGAGAGAGAAAGTGAGGCTCCACATAAGCATATAAAACACAAAACACTGAAGCACACATTACAGATTGCAGATGATGAAATAAGGGGGAAAAAATGGTTGGTGATTACACAAAGAAAGAAAGAGCGAGAACGATGGGGAAAAAGTAGATGGGTGTGACAGATCAGTAGAACACTTAAAGTTGTTCAGAATAAAAAGTGATCTGCGCAGACAACTTTCAGGGAGACAGTGGTCTATTTAACTAGCCAATCGAATTTACATTATGATAATGAAGTGGGAAAGCAGTTTCTAGATGTGATCTGATTACCTTTAATACATTTTCTACTGTTTACTGTGGTTTAATTAGGAATGGTGTGGTATTACAGAATAAAAAAATGCAGATACCACTGACATTTATTCACTTTCCAGTCATATAAGCTGTTATATTTTTGGCTGTATTTGGCAGGCAAAAAGGTCCATTGTCTATTGTCAATAATATGAAATGAAATGTATGAAACAACATATACAAACAAGAAGGTTACTAAAAAGCTCAACATTCTTCCAATTTTTCGAGTACTTTGTATATTAAAATGATTTCTAGTTGTTTAAAATTCATTTGACATCATATGAATAAATGAAATATATATATAATATACGAATATCTAAAAAAACGGTTATTCGAAATTGCAACAATATTTAACAATTACTGTTCTACTGTGTTTTTGATCAAATTAATGCAGCCTTGGTGACCATAAGAAACTTCGGCAACACTTTGTTTTAAGGTCTAATTCTCGTGATTAACAAACTAATAACTACAACTTTTGCCTCAAACTACTAATTTGTTAAAATGTTGTAAGGTAGTCTGAATATGTTAATAGGCATAAAGCAAGTAGTTAATAGTGAGGATGGACCCCTATACTAAAGTGTTACTGAAATGTCTTTTAAAAATATGTTTAACCAACCCCATCCTTCTAAAGAGCAAAGTACTGATTTTATATATGTTAGGCACAAATATTCAATTCCCCTTCGCTAATTCACACAAAACCACACTTTTTTTAAGGCATGTGACCTCAGTATAAAAACACTTGAGTTTGTGAGAGATAATGTGTTGAAGAGCTATCAGCCCAGGGCCACCACTCTTGAAATCATAATGATATTTAAGATCTTTGTTAATGTCCTTATTCACAAACAAAAGTATGCTGGAAGCTGATGGAATGAAAGTAGAAAATCTGTATTTTAATTGCAGTCATGGAGTTCATCCTCCTGTAGAACTGTGTAATTGTGTGAGAGCGAGATGCTGTACTGATGTCTCTCTGACACCATCTTTCCAACAGAGACCAGCAACACGAGTTTAACTAAAGAACATTTCTTTCTCTGTCTAGACTGTATTTCACATCTGAAGCTCAGAGCAGCTTGAGGTTTGTTTGCATTCTGAGAAACAGATCAAGTTCTTATTTGGAGGGGAAAAACTGATGCAATCAATGAAGGATGATACCAACATGACAGACAAACACGTTTGCCAGTGTGGCATCACTCCAGTGCATTGATTGTTTTGCAAACTTTCTAATCTCAGCGTTCCCACAAATTTCAACCATTAATTTGCATTTGTTTGTGATGACTGAATTTAGATTTTATCAGAAACCTAGAGTTTTTCAGTTATTATTGATCCTTATTCATTTCAATAACAGTTCTCAAATGTTATTTACATAGATAGCTAGACTAATGTTATTCATAATTAAGTAGTATTTTAATAGAAACGTTCTGTACCATTAGTAACACGAGGCAAAATAAGTTTTGACAGATTGAAATTTACAGCCTTTTTAAGTTTAGGTTTCTACTGGATCATTTAGGGCATTGGTCTCAAACTCAATTCCTGGAGGACCACAGCTCTGCATAGTTTAGCTCCAACCAGCTCCAAATTATACCTGCTTGGAGGTTTCTAGTGATCTTAAAGACCTCGATTAGTTGGATCAGGTGTGTTTGATTAGGGTTGGAGGAAAACTGTGCAAAGCTGTGGCCCTCCAGGAACTGAGTTTGAGACAAAGCATTAAGAAGAGTATAGATAAACATTGTATAGATTAATTACTAAGTCTCTAGTGTGAACAATCTAATTTAAGTATGAACTTACGAATTGCTGGCGCAAACTTACTCTAGAGCTGGGTTTGAGACTTTACACCCGTGTGATCTTCTGTCAACATCTTCTGCTACTAGTCCATTGCTCTGATTTTATGAAAATTAAATAGTAGATCTTCAGACCACGGTGACAACAGTTTATGCAATTCAAGTTGAGTAGTCAAACTTGGAAAAGAATTAGACAAAGAGCATGCCAAAATGACTTTGAGGCTGCATTTTCACGATGCTTTAGCTTTTTCAAACCAAATTTGATGCATGTTATGACAACAATGACCTGAGGGTATATGAGTTTTGGCACCTATTGGTCAATATATATAAACAACTAACATTTTTGGGGTAACACTTATATAAGTAACACTTGTTAAAGGAACAGTTCACCCCAAAATTAAAATGACCCCATATTTGACTCACCACCTAGCCATCCTAGCTGTATATAACTTCTTTCAAATGAACAAAATTTTTTGTTTAACCTATCCTAACCTATCCTGACTCTTCCAAGCTTGGTAATGTTGGATATTTCTATTTTTTAAATTAGAACTCATATCACTGACTTCTGGCAATGGGCGTATGCAAGAGAGTTGAGATCCGGCTTCTTGGTTGACTTCTGACTTGACGTATGACATAAGCTGCATATGTACCTATAGTGAAATTCTTCTATTTTTAACTTCTCCATTTCAACTTCACTCGTTACCAGCATTTAGTATTGCCACTGAGTCAGAAGTCAGCCAAGAAGCCGGGACTCGACTAGCTTGCGAACGTGCATTCGATCGTTGCAGGAAGTCAGTGATTTGAGTTTTAAATAATTTTAAAAATAGAAATATTTTTGTTACAAAAACCCATCGAATTAAACCAAAAGATTCAGACTGTGTTCATCTGAAAAAAAAATAAACAGTCATATACACATCTGATGGTTCGGTGGTTAATAGATTATGGAGTCATTTTGATTTTTGGGGGAATTATTTTTTAACTATTAACTTTTCCTTCAATAAATTCTTAATTTTCTGCTTATTAATAGTTAGTAAGGTTGTTGTTAAGTTTAGGTATTAGGCGTGTAGAATAAGTCCATGTAGAATAAGGCATTAATATGTGCTTAATTATCACTATACAACGGCTAATATTTCAGCAATACGCATGCTGATAAGCAATTAAGAGGTGAAACCGTACAATAAAGTGTTATCGTCTGATGTTCCCTGCCAATTGCATAAACGGTGAAATTTAGCTCAACAAGCAAACTCACACATAAAAGAAACATTGCAATTTATAGAAATCTTCCAGTGTAAATTCTCTGATATTTCCAGCTTTTCCACCATGACGATAGGAGCCCTGGTTGCCATAATTAACTTTGCTGTTTCAGCAAAAAAAAAAAAGCACAGCAATTTTCACCACAGAAGCTCATAGGAATCTGTGTTTATTTTTCATATGAGTGCTTGAGTGTCCCTGAAGTGTCAGTTTGAGTTTGTGGCTGGGCAGTGTGTGAGTGATTTGTTTGGATGAGGTCACTCTCTTCTCTCTGGAGTCTGTCAAAGCCAACAGCTCCTCTCCAAATATCTGCAGTGTTTGAGCACAGATGAAGTCATCAGAACACTGATGACTCAACCACAGGCTGGGCAAGGGGCACATATTATAAACACACGCATATTCCCGGTATACAGAGGATACATATATACTGTATTTGCACATTATACCAGATCAACATATTTTCCACCAAAACATGTTTATCCCGCGTGTTTATGCCGCAATATAAAAAAGAATAGTATTTTCAGGACCTCAGAGAGTGACCACAACAATAAATACTCATGCAAGGTCAAGATAAAAATTCATAAAAAATAAGATATGAAATAATATTTGTATAAACAGTTTGAGGTCTGGGTTAAAAGTCTTTATTTTACCACTGGGAACTGATTGGTCTTTATATGACATAAAATAAGCATGCATAATAAAGCCAGTCAAAGAATATCATCACATTGTTATGAAAGTTCATGTGGAACACTGATGAATCATTCATGATAAAATCAGGAAAGTATGAAGACATCAAGAAGTATTTATTAAAAAAGTAAATGGAGTCAATTTTGGTTTCATGTTGACTTTGTACAGTGCAAATGAAATAATCACATCTTGGCATGATTATGGAAATCTCTGCCTTGTAAATTATAAAATAAATGTTATTCGTTAATAGATGCAAATTGTTGAAAACATGGATAACGACAGGGATTAATCCTGATTGAGAAATCAGTCATTCTCAGGGTCTCACCCATCATAAATGAACTGAATGATCAATGACACGCTGACTTTCACACAGTCAGTGCTAGTGTGATGAATGTAAACATCCCTGCTGTGTTATTTTCATCCAGACTGATGATTTATTTTTTTGTCCTTGCTGATGCTGGACAGTCCCCCTAATCAACAAATACATGCAGATGAGAGGATCAGGACAGGGTTAGAACTGAATTAAACAGCCTGTTTTCGCCACGTTATCTTTAACGCTTCAGTATGTATATGACCAGAAATAATTGGATACATCCAATATTAATACCTAATATGACATAAAAATGAAAAGAGAGAGGAAATCAAAAGTCATGAGGGTCTAGATATGGCTGTAGCCAACCACTCAGTGACCCAGAATGCCACACTGCACAGGAAACACAGTTCATGCCCTCCTGCTACACAGACTATCTAATATTAAAGAGAACGTTCGATTTGCCACACACGGGCACATCACATATTGACTTGACACACTGACTCTGACAGCACCAGAATTTAAAATAAATAAAATAATAAAAAAATCTCAGCTTGTTCTTCCTACAGAGCTTCCTACAGAGTCACACAGAAAGTTCAGCTCAAAAACAGTTTTCCTTCATATATGATAACGTATTACTCTCTGATATCATTCGAACTGCTGCGCTACTAAATAATAATAAATAATAGTGCAATTAAAACACGCGACGAAATAAAATCTAAAAATATTACACGAAGTTTTGAGCAGTGAAGGGTAGTGCTTGTCGTTTCTCGTTTCTCTGATCACAAATGCAGACGTGGTGTTATGTTTACGAGACACGATGCAACATTATGCGTAAAAAAGACAGTTCTAAGTCATCATAATCAGCAATTATGTCCCAACTGGATGCAAGAAACGCCTCATTTGTAATGGCTTTTGTTTTTGTGTCATAGCGCCGGGACAATGCATCACGTTACGGGAAGGAGCTCAACATTTTCGTCAGACGCTTACCACAATGCACTGGATCACTGGCCAATCATAGCACACCTCGCATTTTTAGAACAATGAGCTTTGTACAAATCGACCCGTTTCAGAAAGGCGAGGCTTAGATGAGGAACAGCAATGTACAGCATGTGGACAATAATGTGTTTTTTGAAACTTATACCGCATAAACACATTGTATTGCACCAAATACACCAAATAATATTCTCTTTAGCATCGCACGACCCCTTTAAAATCAGATCCGGTTTCCCACTATTCTCCACGTTCAATGGAGCAAGAATGTAGTCTGCTTCTACCGCATTGTATTATGAATTACACATACTGCATTTATAATATACAGTTCTGATATGCGCTGCTCTCAGATCAACATTTGCATGCACTTACCAAACGTTTCAGCACACGGAGCAGCAGTTTCTGCTGTCTGGGCTCTGTGTGTGTCTGCAGTGCGTGTGCCAGGCTGAGAAGCTCCTCCGGCTGCAGGCGGTCCGCACCTTCTCCTCCATACAGCTGCGCCAGCAGAGACACACAGTGACTGGCCTCCTCATACACCTCACTGTCATTACACGCCAGCTGCGGGAGAACAGCACAGAGATCTGAACATTTACCCAGGAGCAACTAAAATAAAACAGAAACTATATTGCTAACAAAGTATACAAAACAAATAATTACGTGCAGCAGATTTAGCCAGAAAATATTTGTCAATCTTAGCAAAATTGTCAATACTCCTGCAACTATATAACAGTCCGAAAGAACAGGCTGAATTATTGAACAGCTGAGGTGCAGCCAAACTCTCCCTTCATGCAGATATATCTAGGACTTTTATATTGCTCTTCTATTGCTTTTGGGAAATATGAAACTACATCCTTCATAAGTCTCAGCACTACAAATCTGTTAGTCTATGTACAGTCAATAGCAGTGGTCTGGAGAATCTATATTATATATTTATTTCAAAACTTCTCATTAGGTGCCATATATTTTACTCAGACTTGCGATAAGATGTTATCTCGACAAAACTGCATTGTAAGGGGCTTTAAGGGGAACACAGCATGGATTCTTAAGCATTTATATTTGTATGAGACAGAGACTTTTATGCAAAGTCACATATTATCAGTTTAGCGGCTTTCTCTGAGAATCAAACTCAAGAACCAAGAGTTTGATGCACCATGTAGACGTAAGACTCAAAGATGCAAAGTCCTCTTCGAACATGTAAAGGACAACTCAGACGTAAGGTTATTCTCATACGTATCATCATGGCTTTGACATTTTGATCAGCAACTTGTTTCGGCTTTGTTGCAAGTTCTGAAGGTACAGGGGTAAGGTAAGTCCTAGTGTGTGATGCCACAAATACAAACATTTTTAAAACGCTGTTAATATTCTGTCAAGACATTTGTCAATATCTATTTGTCCGCAAAAAATCAGACGTGATCTTCCATGCAGTCTGTATACGAGGCGGCTGAGTTCATAGTTCCAAACCTGTATGACTTTCTTATGTGGAACAAAAAAGATTTTAGGCAGAATGTTATGAACTCTCAGTCTCAGTCATCATTTTCTTTTAATGCATACTGTTTTCTATACAGTGACAGTTAATGCTGACATTGAGGCTGTCATTCTGCCTAACATCTCCTTTTGTGTCCCAGAGAAGAAAGGAAGTCGTACAGTTGTGAATCAACTTCTGATAGGTAGAAGATGACAGTATATTCGGTTTTTGAACATTGAACTATCCCTTTGTAAACCTTTATTGTTGTAACTATATTTCCTGTTCACTGTGGGCACAAAAACACAAAACCATATTGTCGGTTCATGATATTTGTTTCTGGTTAGGACTAGTGATTGACCGATATGGATTTTTTGATACGCAGTCCTAAAACCTTAGAGACCAAGGTGGTCAATATGAAGCTGATACAGGCCTATATGATATCAAACTAAATAACACATGGATAGCAATTGACTATTTCGCAAATAAATATAATTTTGTGGCTCTTTAATGTGACATTGATCATTGTAGTACCTTAGTTTCAATGTGACTGAAACCATCTCTTTCTTTTTATTAGCTATAGAATAAAATAAGCATGAATGAACATCACAAGTTTTCTTTTTTCATACACAGAAATATGTCAATACACACCATTTTTGAAGTTCACATCCACCAATTTTACTATTACTCTTTTGTCTGAACTGTTTGTCTGAACTATTTGTCTGAAATATATATATATATATATATATATATATATATATATATATATATATATATATATATATATATATATATATATATATATTCAGCAGATTCAGTGTTATGATTGGTCAGATTGCCTGTCAATTAAATTGATATTCATTTAATAGCAGCCAATAATGATGAAAAAAAAAAAAAATTCATTATTGGCTGCATATATATATTGATTGACAATTGATGTTGATGTGTAGGGCTGATGATACACTTTTTTTTGACAATGCTGCTTGCATACATTTCTGTTGAGAATTGGTAACAAATTTCTATCTGGATAATTTAGATTAGTATTGGGCCCAATCTCTTGCCTGGTTGACCGTTTACGGCCATATTTCCTAAAGTTGCCCTGCAACATTGTTGAAAAAGTTACCCAGTGCATCATCAGGCTAAGAGTGAGATGGAGGATGGGAAACGTTCATGTATGGATATTATCAGTGAATTTCAGAGAAATACAAAAAATGGAAAGCACAAATATGCACCTTTAAGAATGAAGTTTAGTGTAATGCAGCGGTTTTGACACAAAGCCCCCCTTTATATGCTTTTATAGGCTCTGTGATCTTTCTGATGAAATTATGATTATGCTTCTTGTTTGCAAACTTTTTAATTACCAAAAATTGCCAGTGTTAACATCTTAAAATGAATGAACTAGTATTCATTTTGTGATTGCAGATCAAAAATTGTGAATGATCTTCAATAGAAAGATAAAATTTATTCCAATGGCAATCCTATGGCCTTCTTGGAAGTTTGCTGAGGCCCCCCAGTGGGGGGAAGGCCCTAGTTTGAGAAGAAAACTTTAAACAGCATAATTACTGACTGCGTATTCATATGACAATAATGTAAACATACACATTATTCATTTTGTCAGCAGAATTTAATAAAAAATAAATAAAATGCTTTTGCTTGTTTTGTATTGTTTGGTACAGTTGCAACCAACCACTGGACCACGCTTAAAAAAAGTAATTAAAAAGTAAACACACCTATTGCAAGTATTTTTAACTGCAATTGCGATAAGCCAAACACCGCTCAGGAAACTCAGATATTGGCAGTGATGTAATCGCAAAGCAGAGATGAAAAGTCAAAACAGCAAGAGTTATGGGCTCATCCTTAGAGATTGTGGAGAATGCAGTTACAGGCTTAACATGTCCATCAGGGGAGCAGCATGGAGTGTGAGCCCTCAACCCAGACCACAACAATCCCCGCTCAGCCTAAGACTGAGATAAAGACAAAAAGCGACACACAAGGGCCGTGGGGATTTTCTCTGCCGCTCATTTCGGCCCTCAAAGCCCTGTGTGGCCGGCTCAGGGATTCCAGCCTCTTTTCGGCACTGATCTGTTACTGCCCTCTGCCATAAAGGCATAATCCCAAGAGACTCTGGGGCAAGGGCCAGCCGCGCCTAATCCCGCCCCTCTTTGTGATGTTGCCGGCCACTCCAGAATGGAGTGCGGGGCTTTAGGAGGCCACACAATACCCCCAAAGAGCGCCGCCCCTTCCCCTGCCCAAAGAGAGGCTGACCGGAGGGAGATCCCCGGCGCTGAAAGGCCTTTGGTGTGCGTCCACGGGCTCGGGTATTGTTCACATGCCAACGCGGAGTCAGAGCAGAACAAGAGTTAACACCTGCTTAGACGGCCTCCCAAATCCACCCTGTTTACTTAGCAGCGCTTGTAGATGCATCGGGGAAATCAGGCTGAGGAGTCTAATGGGACTGTGGGCTGAAAAGCACACAGGAATCAGGGAGATTAGGGAGTGTTAATGCCACTGTGGGCTGTGAAAGGATGATTGGAAGAGAGAAAGAAAGAATGAGAAGAGGAGGAGAACCGAAGCCTATGGGGACGTGTAACGCGCAGGCCTCTCATGACCTCCGCATGTACTCGGGCACAAAACTGGGCCTGTGTATTTGAGGCGATCGATATTTCCCACCGCCTCATGTGCCACTGCCTTTGGAACAAACAACACTGCAAATTACATTTTTCAAACCATGTGTTGCTTCAAACTGTGAACTCAGCCGCCTCGTAAACAGACTGCAGGGAAGATCATGTGTGATTGTTTGCGGGCAAACTCGGAATATTTACCACCAGAAATGAAAAGCGTGTGGAGTAAACGCATGAAAGGCTTTCATATTGAGCCGAGACTTTGAGTTGACATATTTCTCTTTCGGATGAACTATTTAAAATGCTCCCTAGCACACACAGGCAATCTGTTCACCTGATCCTTGGGCACCATTCGCCCTTGACAACATACTCTCATACGTCCCATCCTGGTGACCTGCTTCTACATATATGCATATACATTTGCCCACATACACAAGTCAACCAATGCTGTGCGTGCCCACTTCTATGGCTGTGGCTTTTGTAAATATTTTATTGAGTAAACATAAAGCTATTTTTTTAAATAGCAGTGCCCTATCTTGATTTAAAAAATCCCAAGGTCAATGGAAGAGTGAAGCCGTTTATTTAGTAACCTTTGGGAGCAATTTTAACCAAACACTATGTATCTTTTGTGCAGCGGTTTATACATTTTAGCCTAAATGAGATATATTTGTAGGATGCCCTGTTTAAACTGCCCGCTTTACTGATACAACATTTTCAACAACATATTCACAAGAAGTATGAAACAGAGCACTATTCATCAATTCAAATCGCTCATTTGGACCCGACCGCTTTTAAATTTTAGATTGTAGCCAAGGTATTCTCAGACAGAACTAGTATTTCTATTCAGTCGTCCGCCTTGAACACTTTTTTAGGAATAAGAAGTCTGACTGATAGCACTGCTAATTTGCACTAAATATTTAATAGACTAAATGCATAGGCCAGTGGATGTGTACAATGTTGAGAATAACATGTTCTGCTGAATGACGAAATTCTGTGGAAATCTTTCTGCACGATTCTGCAGGTGGGTAGTTGACATTAAATTTCAAGCGGTGACAGCAGTGTCCTGCAAGGTGACATATACTTCATTTCGAACTATAAAAAAAAACAAAACACTTTTAATACTTGACATTCCCATTAGTCACAACATAGTATTACTTAAATGAACTGCATACGAGCTAAAATCTATTACTCTGTAAATTTTTTACACCTTAAATTTTTATTTTATATATGCATATCAATTTCCTTCTAAAATCTTGATCTGCAAAACAGTAGGACACTGATGATTCAATTGCCTGCGACACAGTTATGATGTTGTTCATTAAAATCGCAGCTGGCATTTATTAACCAACACTGCCGTATGATGAGATGACTGAAATCCTGCTGGCATCATCCGTTTTGTTTATCATACATCTTCACTGTAACTGTTAAAAAGTGAGGGATCATAATAAAAAATGCACTCAGCCGCTTCTGACGACT
The DNA here is from genome assembly GCF_018831695.1 of Puntigrus tetrazona. Taxonomy (NCBI): domain Eukaryota; kingdom Metazoa; phylum Chordata; class Actinopteri; order Cypriniformes; family Cyprinidae; genus Puntigrus; species Puntigrus tetrazona. The sequence goes on from NC_056714.1 coordinate 9,417,895, forward strand.
TAATAGAGAAGAAATGATGAGATGTCCGGTAAATAATATAGCGAGCCACCAATATGTGCTGTTTTTTCTGTCCACCATGTAATTTATAGACCGTGAAGCAGCGCACAGTCTGAAAATGTCTAACTCCCTGGGCAGTGTATTTACTGAACTAGGGAGTAGATGGAATACTCACGGTTTTTCATCTTCAGCTATTTCAAACGTACAAGAGATTTTAATGTATCTATATATATATATATATATATATATATATATATATATATATATATATATATATATTCCACAATTTTCCCAAACAGGTCCACCAGAAACCACTGGTCAAACAACACAGCACTTGATGAGCTAATGTTGGTTTTAGGTTTAAACAGGGCTTTCATAGTTTCATGGAACCACACTTATTCTTAAAAAATGATATGTTTTGCATCCAATAGTATGTAGATATTTCGTAGATTAACTGCATCAAGTTTCTTTCAATGGATCCCTTCTGTAATTGACTAGAAGCCATACCTGATTAATGCCAAATGTTCGCAAAAGTGTATTACTAACTAGTTATATATTTATTACATAGTAATTACATTTCACTTACTGAAAGTACGTTCAGACTATCCTGTGTAAATGTAATTCTGGCTTTTAATGTGGTCCGTTGTGATCATCATACAAAACACTCTGTCGTGACTGATTTGCAAGAGGAAGATGAAATATACGATTTTAGATCGTGCTAAAAAAATCCAGGGTTTAAAAATGTTTTTCACTGCAAAATTGCATGTTAGTTTTAGCGTGTAACAATGCGTCTGTCAGATTTTCCTGGCACAGTGGGTAGAATCAGCTTGAATTCTGCCTTGAGGGTCATGTGGGCACAGCTTGCCACTCAAACACACACACACGCACACACACAACCTGGATGCATGTCTGAGGGTTACCGAGTTGAATGGAGTGTGTTGGTGGGGAGCTGGTCTTTCTGCCATCTGTGAGAATTTTATGCCACAGTGCATCACTATGCCAACCACTTTCATTTCGTTCGCTCTCTCTATCTTCAATAGATGGGATTGTCAGTGTAGTCTCATCTAGATGTGTCAGCTGAAAGCCTCTATCAGGCATGAGAGTCATATACAGTGTGCAATATATGAAACTAATACGAAATACAACAAAGCCTTCCACACAACCTAATACTGAGCTGCATTTCTGCTTATTGCATCTCCCATAAACACTCAGACCCTGTTTTCAAAGGGAATACAGAGTCTTCATCTACAGCTGGCTGTCCTAATATGCTTTCACGAGTGAAAGATACAAAACCTTGGCAAACACACAGAATTCACTGGCGATGAAATTCAATCCATCTATCTGTCAATTTGGGGCTTCCATGAAACGAATGAGAGGTAAATCTGTCTTTTCAATTATGAATGTTTCACTCGTCTGAATTGATTATTTTTGAAACGGATGCTCCATTATTCATTACGGCGATTGGTTAATGACACATGAAAACGCGATGGAGAGCAGGGGGTAAGCAAAAACTGTCCTTATGCACTTACTATAGTCTAATAATGGGTTTCACATGACAGATTCTTTTTTTATTATATATCATGATTACTGTTAAACACAGTGGAATCAATCTAATGCAAATTGATATTAAAATGACATTATTACTAGTAGGATGGTCGTTACTTATTCAATCTGTGTCATCAGACATGATTGGATATCTTTATTTCTTGACTATAGACAACTGTACTGTCTGCTTATCATCAGCACTCTAAAAATAAAAGTTCCAATTAAAGCCAAGAAGGGTTTTTCAGTCTGACACCGTGTCAACCCTGGAACCTTTGAAGACTACGCATGGACCGGTCTGCTCTAAGTGTAGGACTAGAGCTCAGCAACAGTGTAATGGGAGAATAATGTATCCCACTGACTTCTCAAATGTAACAAACGATGTCTGTCTGAAACGTAACTGATATGTACACATTATAACTACATTTGGTTGTCAACTCGCTTTCGGTGCTTAATGCTGTTTCTGTACAGACATAGTTCAGTAACTTGCAGGGCTAACAATTGTATTCTATAACCAAATGGACTTCTGAAAAGTACTGTGCATTTACAAAACTCTTACTAGTTGTTAATGTTGTATTTGAACACCTAAGCGCAAGAAATGACATAAAAGGAGGTTCGTCTTGACTCGGTGTGGCAAGAACTTGCCATATTAAACACAGAGGAAATCAGAGCAAACATATCACACACTTAAATCCAAACATATTTTGGAAATAAGCGCACATAGTAACACAGTCAAAACATGACTGATCTGTCAAAAGTTATTTATATAAAAATCACAGAACAGAAGTTTTAAGTTTCTGTAATATAACTTTAGTCAATAATAGGGGCATACCAAATGTGAAGGTAAGGTAATAAAATAATACGGTTGTTTTCTCCAATGGCATGCACAAAAATGATTGCATAAACCCATTACTATGGAAGCTCATTTTTGTCACTGAATAAAAAATAAAAGGTTACTGCAACTTTATCTTACAATTTTACAATTGAATGATACAAGCGTCAGAATTGTGAGATGTTAACTTGCAATTCTGAGAAACAAACTCACAATTGCGAGTTATAAAGTCAGAAGCGTGACTTTGTATCTTGCAATTCTGACTTTGCAGGGTTCCTAAAGGTTCCTCAGTGTTTGTTGGTATTGTGTATTCAGTTTTCTCCCAAAAAATTAAATGCGATTGTGGCAATGCGATATTACATTGTTATACCTATCACTGCAGTTTGGAAAGGTAATGTGGTTAATGCTATATAAAATTAGCATTTTGAGGCTTTGCACTCTTTTGTAGTGTCGTAACTTTTTTTTGTGTTTTTCGGCAAGATACTTCAAGAGACTTAAACCCACATGCCAAGCGCAATGAGAGAGAGAGAGAGATAGATTTGGTTGCATCAAAAATGTATTTGTTTACAATTCATTCACATGTAAAGTGTGTTGAGGACATTATATATAGTATTAAGCAAGGAAATGTGCAAAAATAATACTTCATTAATCAATTACAGCTAGAAGCTGCAGTTAAATTCTGTATATGCACAAGTTTTTTGGAGTTTTGCAAAAAAAAAAGGTAGTAGTCACGTATTTCCAGTGAGCCTAGGCTGGCTTTCAGAATCTTAGGGACTATGGGTTCTTCACATGAGAAATCATTGCTGAAGTCAAAGTCTTGATTTTTGAAAGTGAATATGCTCTGGTGATGGATGGATCATGATTCCAATCAATATTTCAGTTCAGCACCTCCAGATTGTTCTGTGAACTTCAGGTGAAGGTAGCTTAGAGGTCAGAGAACAGAGAAAACATTTTTGGTCCCTACGTTTCATAAATGTTTAATGCTGTAGACTTATAATGTCCCATAGTATAGGACAAGAACACTGACAACCAGATTTCTTTGACGTATTTAAGTTAGGGATTTGTAGCCTTGTATGCTTGAGTTGTACCCTGGGGGTAAGCTTATGGGGACCTGGGTTTGAACCAGGCATAGGTCATGCCCCTGATGTGTTCTCCCTCTGTCTCCCTATATTTTCTCGCCAATTCTCTAGTGTCCCATTTAATAAAAATAAAAAGGCAGCTCTGTATAAGTCTCTCATGTATTTCTGGAAGTGTCTCAATAGAGATACTCAAATAATAAGGCTGCATTACCTTTTATTGAACAATGCAATATTATAGAACAGTAGAGAGAAAAAAAAAAATCACATGCTAAAACACTTCATGAGAGATACATTTAATCCATTAACTATGTTTGTTCTGTTGTCACATGGCACCATACAATTTTGCTTCATTTTATGCATGTATTTATTTATTTATATGACTTTTCACTGTGAATAATATTTTTTATCCATTCAGAAGGCCAAGTAAAGTCCATAAGTGACAGTAAAAGTGCATAAGTGACTGTAACTGTAGGTGGGTGTCCATGTATGCACTATTTGAAGGACTTCATGAATAAATACTGTTTTTTAAGTTATTACACATTAAAATAACTTCTTGATTGGAACTATTGAGGATGAACAATATTAAAAGAAAGATGATTTGCTCAGTTTGAGCTGGAAAGGATTCTAAATGATTAAATATGTGACCCTGGACCACAAAGTTAGTCATAAGGGTAAATAATTTTTTTGAAATGGAGATTTATAAATGATTTATAAATTTGAAAGCTGAATGAATATGTTTTCCATAATTGTATAGTTTTTTAGGACAGGATAAAAGTTGTTCGAGGTACAAATATCTCAAAATCTGTAATCTGAGTGCATACATATATATATACACACACATATATATATACATATATATATATATATATATATATATATATATATATATATATATATATATATATATATTACAACTATTTATAACAAATAAATATGTTATTCCACATCCAAAATATGTAATATAATATCTATGTATTCTTTGCTACCATCATGTGCAAAGGATGCACCTACCATATTTTTGGCCTAAAATGAATTGCTGCACAAAATTTGTTGTTTATTTCCATTTTCTTTCCATTGATGATTTTGTCCAGCCCTAAAGCAAAAATATTTTTTACCTCACTATATAGCTGACATCAGTATCTGACTAGTTAGTTGCCGGATGACTAATAGACCACCCTGGCCCACCTGTAATTTGTGCAAAAAGATTGGCTAAAAACAAAACAGTTGAAAAACTAGTATGGACTGTAGCACACACACACACACAACACTGACCAGCTGAATGAGGAGGTTGTTTAGGTCTGTCAGCGGCTTGTTGATGAGCAGTAGTTCCTCTGCAGCCTCAGTGTCTTCATTACTGTCTGATCTCTACAAAAAAGAGAAAGAAAGCATTATTAGATCGAGAAGAAAAAAAACAAGAGGGAGAAAGCAGGGGAAGCGAACGGAAGAAAATGAGGACAGTCAGTCATTGGGGGGATGCTTAGTGAAGAGAACTCTAGACCCAACGCAACAGAGAATTGAGCGTCTGAGAGATTCCTGCTCATGTAATCATCACAGGAAGTACAGTAGCTTGAAGCTGGTGCTATTTTTAACAGAGACGCTCCTCAGAGGTTCTGGGGTCTCTGCACACTGCCCAGCTCTGCTGGAACAATGCGTACAGCTCGCTGTCTACCAACAGTCACAACATCTTATTCTTTAGTAACAGCTGTCAGAAAGAGAGACAGACAAAAATAGACAACAACAGCAAAAATGCATAAGAAATGCAAACTTTGTAACCCATCAGCCATCAGCAAGAGCAGTTGTGCTGCGAGTCTGGTTCAAAAGTTCACGTCGCTGTCTCCAGCTGTCTTATTCTGGCTAATATTTCAGTGAATGTGAGTGTCTGGGATCCTCACGCAGATTGACAGACCGGGGCAATGAGATTACAGCAAGCCTTCGCTTAATAGGACTGCAGCTTTTCACAATTAAACTCCCTTCACTCATTTCAAATATTAATGATGGAGCTTGGGCTGACATCGTGAGAGAAACCGTGAACGCGAGAGGGAAGGACAGTCAGCGCAGTGGGAAAAGTGCTCGGCAACGTCTCGCTCATCATTATCACCCAAATGAATTTGGGTTGCGCGGACACTTTTTAATAAGCTTTGCATTTCTCTCTTTCCGTCGCCGTCTCTTTTTTTTTTTTCTCTCGGAGAACTGAATTCCATTACATGCTCCTTTTTTGCAGTGTCCGTGCATAAATATGTATGGAAGGACGCTGAGTGAAAGACAAAGGCCTTGGGTGGATAATGAGGGTTGAGGAGGAACTGACAGGGGAGTGACTTCCTGTGCCACATATCTGACTTTAAAGCACTGTTTATCACGGGTCTGCTGAAGCACGCCGGTAAAAATAGCACCGGGAACTATTAGACGTCAAAGTGCTGGAAATTGAACACGAACGCTCGCGCTCGCACTCACGCGCGCGCTCGGTAACTCTGACAAAGATGTCCGCGGTGAGTAATTATGGGTAAAAGGTGTGGTGGATCCACTCGGAGTGAGTGGCTGGATGTATGCTGCTGGTATCTGCATAGCAGTTGTCATTGCATAACAATCTAATCATCAGTGAGGAGAGGATCCAGACATGAACCCCCTAAAAGCATGCCTACGGCGACAGTAGCAGGCAAGCGCTCCCTGAGGACGGGGGCCGGGGGGTGCAGGGAAAGGAGGAAAGAGAGAGAGAGAGAGAGAGAGAGAGAGAGAGGAGAACAGCTCAAGAAATGAGGACGACAGAGTGAGAAATGTTTACAAACAAGGGGATGGGATGGCGAGGGTGAGAGAGGGGAAATTAAATATGAATGTATAACTACCGGAGCAAGAAAAATAGGAAGAGAGGATTAACAGCAGACTCTGTCAGGAGAAATTATAAAGCTCAAGAAAAAACGAAGAAAAATTGTAGTAATTATTCTAATTAGTTTTTTTATTTGATTGATTTTTTTTTTATCTAATTAAAATTGATTTACTGAAAAGTTTGTATCACAGTACAGCGCAAAACCGGGATATAAATGGAGATGAGAATTTTTTTATTGAAGATTTTTGGATGGGTCTGAAATTGGACAGAAGCAGAAAATAAAGGAATAAAGCATTCAGTATTTCTCAAGATATACACTAGGGCATTTAAGGCTATTTTTATTACACTTTTTAATAAAGTTTTTAGAAATCTTATTGATTGCAAGAAACAATAGCTTTTGACAATCTTCTGTGGTAGTGTAAAGGTCATCTTTTAAAGTCTCAAAAATTGTGTTGTTTTTCAAGTATGAATGAATAAAGAAAACACAACTAGTTGCTGGTTGACTAGTATATCATCCTGACGCATCTATCATTTATGCAAAAGAAACGGTTAGAGGCAAGACGTATATAAAATTAATATAGGAAATTATATTGGCGTTTTCCCTAGTGGAGACACTAGCTATAGTGTTTAAAGGAATATTCTTGAGTTGAAAGTTGAAAAAGAGTTCAGCTCTACATTATTTTCCCTGTGGTACAAAGTTAAAAGGATGGTTCACCTTCAGTTGGTCCCTATTGACTTCCATAGTATGGGAAAAAGGTGGGAAAAAAAAGTCTATGCAAGCCAATGGGGACCAACTGAAGCTGAACTATACCTTTAACTATCACAGACAAAAAAAAACAGATAATTAAAAAAAAAAAAAAAAGTTCCAAGTAAGGCTTACATGTATTACATCACATCAGTAGTTACATTTGTAAAGTATATAGGGCCGGAAAATATACATTGAGGAATATTAAATATATGAATACAATTTTTAAAGGATTACGGAAGGAGAACATAAAATGACAATTGACAGAATCTCTGACCTTGTAAAGTTTTATCCACTCTCGCATAATGGCAGTAGTCCTAGTGACTTTTGCGTAATATGCACAATGCTATTAGAAAGCTACATAAAGCCAGAACTTCATATTTTGACCTATCACACCTTCAGTTAACATCCTTTGTAAGTGCTGAAGTAAGGAATTACAGTCAAATATTCATTTGTGAGTGACAGAACAGTTATTCAGACTTTTGAATATCAGCATGAAGTCCACTTTGAACATTATTGAGGTTAAATATACAGTAGATTCCCAAACTACTCATTCTAAAAACAACAGTTAAGCTGCACTTTTGAAATAGCATAGGTAACACTTTAGAACAGGTAACACTTGTTAACTACAACTTTTTTCTTAATACATTTTCTGCTTGTTAAGAACTAGTAAAGTAGTTGGTTATTTCAGGTATTGAGCAGGATTAGGGATGTAGATTAAAGTCATACAGAATAATTAATATGTGCTTAATTAGCACTAATAAATGGCTAATATTCTAATAATATGCATGCAAATAAGCAATTAATAGCTGCAACTATAAAATAAAGTGTTACCCAAAAAATATTTGGGGCTTTATTTTGAAGACATTTTGGTATAGGGACCGATTCTCCCTATTAGCTAGTAGTACATGGTCTATTAATAAAATATTGGATGTTTATTAGTAAAGCAAATATTCTGACCATATTTCTACATCTGTAATCCCACCCATTACCTAATTTTTAAAATTAAGAGTTTACCGAAGCAAAAGTTATAGTGACTGGTTTATTAATAGCGTGAATTAGACCTTAAAATAAAGTGTGACAATTATTTTTAACAGAGATACAACTGTTCCAAAATGTAGGGTTGGTAAGTTATTTTTTAGTAACTCAGTAACTTTACAGTAAGATTTTTCAAAGAGTTTATTAATCGTTGTTAATTTTAGTTAATAAAAATACAGCTGTAAATTGTTCCAATTAAATAACACTGATAAATGCAACCTTTGATTGGAATCGACATTCTCTAGAATTATTGGTTAAACTATTTTAAGGAGTCCTTGTTACATTGCAATCATACATTCACGTACTAAATATTAATTAGCTACACTTACTATATGATTAGGGTTAGGATTAGGATTGCTTGCATATAATTATGCATAAATTATATGAAATGTGTAACAAGAACACCCTAAATTAAAGTGTCACAAATTATTTTTTATAATTTCTTTCTTGTGGTTAACTAATATAAAAAAATAGAACCTCATTGTAAAGTGGTCCTTTTTCTATTTTAATATTTATTGAAGTGATGACAAAACTAAATATTCCTCATACTACATACTCACATGAAATTAATCATCCTAAAATGCTAAATTGGTGCTCAAGAAATACTATTATCGGTGTTAAAACAGTTGTTGATCTTAACATTTTGTGGAGTTTATTTTATAGTATTTTTCACTGAAAAACTCAAACTAAAAATAGCATTTATTTGATATATATTTGATATCTTAATTTGATATCTCACTCGACCGAAAAGCTCCATGTGAAATATAAACAACAGCAATCTAGACTTTTGTCATGCAATATTGTTACATTTCGGGAAAAAAAAAAAAAGCTTGTTGAAGCTGCAGTGTTTGCTACCAAGTGTATCGAACAAAAGTCTCTTTCTCTTCTCTCCTTTAATAACACAAACCCTATGATCCTCAGCAAATGTCATTTTTGTGTGCAGTATGCATCAAATGGGTGGTAAAAGGTCGATGGCCAGTACATCACAGGCTAAGACTGCAGTTTAATAGGCTTACTCAAAAACAGCCGTATTCATAAATTTAAACAAAATTGAAATCGGAGACAGAACTACGGCGAAAGAAGGATAGAGGCCAGTAAAGAATATGAGGGAGAAAGCATGTCCTCTCAATCACGGAGAAAGTATTTGAACAAAAACATACGCCAAAACAGACAAATTCCCCACTATACTGATGCTATAAAAATAGGCAAACATTGTATGTAACCTAAACCCATAAAGAACTCTTCCTGTCACAACAAGACAGTCTCCTATGTGGCATATACATTGTACCGCCAGAGCCCCCCCCCACTCTACAGTGAAGACATGTTTCATATACTGGAACATACCCAGGCTCAGGGAAATGTGCTTGTTTGAATGCTTGACTTCATGGTCACACAAGGAAGTAAATATATTAATAAATAAGATAAGTCCTGTATAAATAACAACTTTTCCAGAGAAATAACCATGACCATACTGTCAATAAGAATTGGAAGGTACGTGTCTGGAAGGTACTTGTCAGCTGTCATATGAGGGGACACATTCAGGTGAATAATACAGTATTTATAACAGAGATCCTTTATTTCTCAGACCATTATTATTATTAAAAATGGCAGTTAAATTACTGAATATATCGGTATAAGGACAAACTAACGTTAGCTAGCAGTTACCCATATAGTACCAACAGAAAACAGTCAATTAATCAATAATAAAAAAATGCACAATTTTCTAACTACCTATAATTATATATTTAAATGAACTTAAATTAAAATAAACAAATATTGAAATAGAAACAAAAAACACTCTAAAAGGACAACATGAAAGACCGTTATGAAAGATATTTTGGCACCAAGAACTCTACTCTACAAAATATTTGAAAGTTGTGTGAAGGGGGTGAACTGCAGCCTTATTAAATCAATGCACACTGAAAGCGAATGTGGAATAAAAAAAAAAAAAAAAACAGCAACAGAAGAACAAAACACTTTCCTCAGGATAGTGAAATGCATGTTACATCTTAAGCCCAACATTATTCGATATGTACATCAACATGTGCAATCAATGAACAAGGTGGAATCACTGTGGAGCAACCTGCAGCCCGTGCTCTCACTTCACACGGCTGCTCTGCTGCCTTACACTGAACAGGATTTACAGTACAACTCCACCAGTCATAAAATAAAACCACAACCATGACCTTCCAGAAAAGATCCACATCCCAGAAAACACTTCACATATTCACATTAGGAACTAACCACATAAAACACTCATCACACCAGTATAATCTATCCCAAAAATCAATTCCACATGAAACTTGAACTCTGCAGTAACTATACTGAGAGCTAACAGCCGCAGGGCCCTGCATGCCATAAAACGAAAATGCCCTTTAGAAACTCCTGTCCGATTTTGGCCAGAAATATTATAGTTTTGCCCATTGCCCTTTATGCCAGTGGGATGTGGGGTCCAGTAACTAAGAAACTACTTAGTAACTAAGAAATCAGAAAAAGTAGACAATTTAATTGTAGGGTAAAATATCCAAAGAATGCAAAAAATAATCACACCAAACGCAGCATGCAAATATTCAATAACTATAAAAATATAAAACAGGAATTCTGGAATCACCTAATATTTTAAACCTAAAGGTAAATTAATGTAAATTAGTTGGAATTTTTATGGCCATCTTCTAAGCCTAGTGATGTATAAAGATCGCGTGGAAGAACATGAACTTTCTGTTGGTCAAAATCAACACAAAAAAAACTTTTTTGCCTTCACCTGAAAATTATTGTGCAGATTCTTATTGGAATGACTAATGAAATAGGGCACCATACTACCAGAATTGGCCGATAATGGCTTTAAATGTAAATATCGGCATCGGCCTGGTATAAAAATTATGCCGATATGTCTTGCCGATAAGAGTAATATGTTAACTCACGTGCTAGTGATTAAATCATACCAGCAGTGTTGCGCATTCTTGAAGCAAAGTTTTACCTGAATTAGATTTACGTGTACGGTATGGGATAGAGTCAACAGTAATAGCATGTGATACTTATCTATTTGTAATGGAACGAAAGCAAAATACATCAATTATACTTATGATTTGATTTTCTGGCATCAGTTACTGCTTTATTAAATCAGAAACACTACATGAGTTTGTTTTGGTTTAAAATCCAGAAGCTATAGTTTACATTAAAAAGAAAAAGTTGAGTTGAAAAATATCAGATATCGGCAAAAATCCAATATCGTGCATCCCTACTATGAAATTATCAAGCAACAATAAATGTAACTGTCCCTTAACTAACTGACATGGCATGCTGTGATTTTTAATAATTAAAGCATTAATAATAATTATTTATTTATTTGATATTCCAGAAATTCAATAGACAGACAAATAAAGCTCTATTCACTAATCCAATAATATAGGATGGTGATCAACTTTAAAATCATTTTCTGGATATTTTACCAATAATATATTACTTTTTTGCTCTGTTCCACAAAAAAAGACCATAAACAATTCAAAAAACATACCCGGATGATCTACTATTTCTGCTACTAGTTCACATCCAATGAACACTTGACGATCCAGAGAAGCAAAGACGCAACTCTCTCTATAGACCTATACCTATAAGATATTGTACATTCAAATTACATTCATCCTACACATGCTTGATAATACTTTATTCATACACAGTAATACTTCTTTAACAGTTGCAAAGTTCTTCATCAAACACAGAAGCTTCTCAGACCTCGCTTAGACCTACTCAGACCAAAACCGCAGACCTCATTTTAGTTTAAAAACTCCTGGGGAAATGGTGCAAAACGGAGACTTGTGAAAGCAGTGGCGTGGCTGCCCATATCTGCTCTGCGTATCCTTGATGACAGAGTAAACAATAAAATCATGCAGGTTGTGATCTATGTCTTTGCTGAAACTCACAGTCACATGATCCACGGAGCGTGAATGACTATTCAATGACATCAATCAGAAAGTTATCATCTCCATATTAACTAAATAACCAAAAGGTGACATTAAGCGCATGCCCCTACTTAGCATTTGGTCAATGCATAAGTATGCTGGTGCATAAAATGTTTTTTTATCCAGAACTGACATTGTTTTAGTGGATCAGTGTGAACAGGAATTGTGGTTGTCTGCCCTTTAACATAATACACAGACAACATTTTTTTCCCCCACAAAATTATTAATAATTTATTAACTATATACATTGTCTTTTTTATATTTTTATTTTACAGTCTTTGCATGCAACAAATCAGCAAATGCTTTAAATAGAAAAATAAAGAGAATGTTACCTGAAGGGCCAGTCGGACTACAGACGAAAGGTTCTTGAGCAGACAGTGGATGATGTCCAGCAGACAGAGGAGCAGAGAAGAGCAGCTCTTCAGCCCTGAGTCCAGATACACACCAGAGACTTCCACAAAGACATTACACACCACCTCAATCACACCTAAGAGAAATAAACCCAAACAAAAATCATTCTTCTATACATCCAACTGCTCTGGCTTGACAAAACATAACATAATCTGACTTAAGATATCTGGAAAGAAGTAAAAAAAATACATATTCATGCATATTCATTATATAACTGTAACTTGAATGGTTTTGTCAGGAGATAAAACAATTATATACAGTGAGAATAAAAAGTATTTGATCCCTTGCTGATTTTGTTGGTTTGCCCACTAATAAAGACATGATCGTTCTATACTTTTAATGGTAGATGTATTCTAACATGGAGAGACAGAATATCAAAACGAAAATCCAGAAAATAACTTTAAAGAAAATATTTTAATCGATTTGTATTTCATTGAGGGAAATAAGTATTTGATCCCTCTAGCCAAAAGCACTTAATACTAGGTGGCACAGCCTTTGTTTGCAAGCACAGCGGACAGATGTTGGTTGTAGTTAACCACAAGGTTAGAACACATATCAAGGGGGAATTTTGGCCCACTGTTCTTTGCAGATCCTCTCTAAATCATTAAGGTTGGTGGGCTGTCGCTTGGCAACTCGGACCTTCAGCTCCCTCCATAGATTTTTGATTGGATTGAGGTCCAGAGACTGGCTGGGCCACTCCATGACCTTAGTGTGGTTCTTCTTGAGCCACTCCTTTGTTGCCTTTTCTGTATGCTTTGGGTCGTTGTCATGTTGGAAGACCCAAATACGGCCCATTTTCAACTTCCTGGCAGAGGGGTGGAGGTTGTCCCTCAGGACTGCACAGTACATGGCTCCATCCATCTTCCCACTGATGTGGTGAAGTAGCCCTGTGCCCTTGGCAGAGAAACACCCCAAAAACATAATGCTTCCAACCTCCATGCTTGACGGTGGGCACAGTGTTCCTGGGGTCATAGGCAGCATTTGTCTTCCTGCACACACGACGAGTAGAGTTTAGGCCAAATAGTTCAATTTTTGTCTCGTCTGACCACAGAACCTTCTCACAATCACTTTGTACATCTTTGAGGTGATCATTGGCATACTTTAGGCGGGCCTTCACATGTGCCTTCTTAAGCAGGGGTACCTTTCAGGCACCGCAGGATTTTAATCCATTGCGGCGCAAAGTGTTGCCAATTGTTTTCCTGGTGACTCTGGTCCCAGCTGCCTTGAGGTCATTCACTAACTCCCGCTGTGTGGTTGCAGGCCGATTTCTCACAGTTCTCATGATCATTGCCACCCCACGAGGTGAAATCTTCTGTGGAGCACCAGACCGAGGTCTATTGATGGTCATGTTATACTTCTTAAATTTTCTCACAGTTGCACCAATGGTTGTTACTTTAATACCCAGCATCTTGCTAATGTTTTTGTAGCCCATTCCAGATTTGTGCAGGTCAACAATCCTGTCTCTGAGGTCCTTTGGTCTTACCCATGTTGGAGAGTTTGGAATCTGTCTGATTGTTTGATTCTGTGAACAGGTGTCTTTCACACAGGTCATTAGTTAGAACAGGTGTCTTCAATTCAGGTAACAAGTTGATTGGGAGTGTCTAACTGGTCTGTGAAAGCCAGAACTCCTAATGCATACTAGGGGATCAAATACTTATTTCCCTCAAATCAAATCAATTAATATATATTCTTTAAGTTTTCTGGATTTTCTTTTTGATATTCTGTCTCTCCATGTTAGAATACATCTACCATTAAAAGTATAGAATGATCATGTCTTTATTAGTGGGCATGTTACTTTTTTTAATAGGCTATTTAAAAGCAAAGGAAAAAGGGAAAACTCAAATGAACTAAAAGCAAACTGTTTGTTGCCGTGTAAAACACACACGGCGCTTAAAGGCTATTTAAAACTGAAGGAAAGCGAGGAAAATGAAAACTCAAACGACCCCCTATCACGGCGATACCGATATTCCCGGTGTTGTCACACTTCAATTAACCGGTGAGGAACAACCCTATCTCAAAGTTTATTTTAGGCATTCAAATAAAGTTTTTCAGTTCTCACAAGTGAGACTACATTTTGCTTTAAATCTAAAGTCACATAGTTTAGGTCAAAATTACCTTTCAAATGAAAATTCTGTCTAACTGAAATTTGCAAAGTTTCATCTTAATGAAACCTTTAGCAGTTATTTAACTTCAAGGATACTAAAAAAAAAGGAATTTTCTTTTTCCCCACTCCACTGTACTACACTGGGTAATATTCATTTTAATTAATTCAGGGGAACGCTATGAATGGCAGACCTTGGGCTTCTACATTAAATGCACTGTACAATACAAATACGCACAAATTAAAACTTTATAGTCATTTCTGAACATTCTTTTACAATGCAAGTCTGACATACAAAACATAAAGTCCCCTTTTCTCCTTTAAATGATAAGACAAAATACACAATTCTTCATAAAAGCAGATAGAACTCTTATGGTGGTGACCTTCTTTCTCAGTATTGTTGAAATATTAAGATTGAATGTGTTCATATTTCCGTTCTTTGCTAAGTGTGTACGTGGCACGATGTTTCACCTAAATTACTGAGGACAGACATAGACTACAAGGCGGGTGCACATTTTTAATACTGCTACAAATAGTATAGCAGTCTTAGAGAAATGTAGGATGAAGAAAATTGTAAATCATATTTTTTTTATCATACGTTTCTATTTCTGGTTGGGAGTGGCTGTAATGTAATTTTAAATGCATACTGCAAAGAGTCCAGCTTAGATTTTCATATATTAATGAAACACATGCCAAATACTTAAATGCTTAAAGATTTAATATTTCTTCTTAAACATTTGTTTACAAGTTATTATGAAATCAATTTATTTGGTAATCATTAATCAGAATCTGAGCATTTGCTTCTGGTATTTTTTGCTACTCTTCTGCTTTAGTTTAGAATCGCTAAAATAAAACCCTACTATCTATTCGATATTCAATAATACATCACTACACTGAAATTAAGTCTCCAGCAAATTAAAGTAAGTATAGCCGAGTTGTCTTAGGAAGGTAAGGAAGGTGATTTAATGGATTTATGTAAAAACAAAACACATACACTTTAAAAATGTTGGGTTATTTTTTTTTTTAACCCCAATGCTGGGTTTAGACCGCTGGATCATTTATTTGAGTTATTTTCATATTTATACCCAGGTAATGGGTTATTTTTTCAGCTTGTTGGGCCATTGTATTGGGTTATTTTTAGGGGTGTAACAATATCACAAACCAAACCGAAAAGTCACAATACATCACCTCTCTGACTAACTAATCTATTAATTTAAATTTTCTTTGTTTACATTTGATTAAATTGCACTAGCAACGACTAATAAGGGCTTTTGAAATGTCAAGCAGCCATGTGTTCTGGCCAAATAACCAACTACGTGCACAAGCTTTCTGAAGCGACAACAATGATTTGATAATGATCGTTTTGATTATGATGATTATGTATGGCACAATATTTTAGCAGAATTCAAAATTCAAAGTGCCAGAGTGTCAGATGGGGAAGATTTTTTTTATTTTAGTTTTTAAGTCTTTGGTAGCATTCAGAATTTATGAATGCGCCCGCGGTGCGTTTAGTGTAGCGGCATTCGCATTGAATATATAGAGAATTGAAAGGTTTTGCACAGTGTAGAGTAACATGTCATTGTGTGTGTGTGTGTGTGTGTGTGTGTGTGTGTGTGGGAACAGCTTTAAACAGTTAGTTTAAAGCTGTCAAAAAACTTAGTACGTCAGCTGTCTTAATTGCGGCTTATGTACAGCAAATACATACAAGCTTCATCCTTGTGTCTGTCATGTGACATTGTCCTCTTCTGGGCTTGGACTGCTAGTAAAACTAATCACGTAATAACCATCTTTATATTCACTTTGAAAGCTGAAATTAGGATTATGGTAAAAGCCGTTATATTGCACTTTGTCACCAGGCCAATCAGAGCAATCTGTGCTTGTCGGGGGGCGGGGCATAGAGGAACTACAGTAATGTACAGTATTCGAAAAATGTGTTTTTTTGAAAATTAAAGCACGTCAACATATTATTACACCAAATAGACAAAATAATCTTTAAAAATAGCATCGTAAAGCCCCTTTAAACTTGTCATTAACAGAATAAACGCTTACGTTCTGGAATCTAATTCATTAGCAAAAAGGTTTAGCAATTATCATACGACGACAATTGCATCTCATCACATACCCACTGAACACACCTTCTACCAGGTGACCAATATATCCAAAGAAGGACCTACTACTCTATACTAAGGAAAGCACAACACACCACGCTAAATATAGAGGATACTATCAATTCGCTGCATTGTTGCTCCCTGGGGACTACAAACTCAACACAAACAACACTAAAAAGCTGAAGTGCCTACTTGGAACACAGACAATTTCCAGTTCCAGTGTATTGGGAAAGGCATGAGAAAGCAAGTGTATGTGTGTGTGCTCCGAGTCTTCCAGTCCCAGCAGTAATAATCAGGAGGAGTTGAGTAAGACCTGAGGCTATCACGCTGTTTATCTGAGATTAGTACTGCAGTTATCGGAGGTGAAGGACCCACGCATGTAATTCGCCGCTTGACAAATTATGCAAGATGAATACAACGGCAATGCCATCAACAATACAAATCCACCGCAGAACGAAGAAAACACAGCCAAGGCTGTCACCTTTAATACAGGGGAAATACAGATGAAACCAGAACTGCAGTCTGGAACGTTCACAATTTAGGCGAATTATCATAAACGCACACGGTGCAAAAATTACTTCTGAAATTTGTATGTAAATACATTGAACTGAAATGCATACGCGGGTCCTAAAAGAGCTGTGAGCAGTATTTCAGCGCTGTCTCAAACACGGAGAGCTTCTTGCCAGACACTGAATATTTATGCTTACAGCTGTACAGTTAAATTTATGTAACTTACTTTCTTTTGGTACCGAATTTATTGCTATTACTTCCAGTAAAATGAGTCATGCAAATACGACTTTAGGATATGGATGTTTTGCCGCCTCCACGAGCAAAGAGAAAACAAACAAGTCAGCAGTTCACGTTTTACGAGGAAATTCCTCTTTCTCTCCCTCGTACGGCAGTCGGTGACACAAAAGTCAGGGCATATACCTGAACGTTTACAATAAGCCACACGTTTGTGTGGTAAAATGCCTCAGTGCCAGCTGGACATTTTACATTTAAGAAAGTTGCTGCGCTGTCAGCTAAATATAAGGCAGCATTAGTAACACATTAACAAATGGAACAATATTGTTTCATTTGTTAAAGGAATAGTTCACCTAAAAATGTATTAGTTAGTTTATGGTGTAATTTACATTTTTGGGTGAACTATTCCTTAAACATCAACTAACTAAGAGCAATACATTTATTTAAAACTGCAAACCTTGAATTTAATGTTAAGATTAAGAGGTGTTTTGTATGTATTTTTTGTACATAACACTTTAGATTATGATGCATATTGGCTGTTATTAAAATTATAAAGCATGTCACAATACATTCTCGTAACACTTTTTTTAGGGTATCTTAACTAGTTGTTATTAGCATGCATATTACTAAAATATTAATATTAAATTATGTACATATTAATGCCTTATTGTATGTGATCTTAATCTGCATCCTTAATCCTTATCCAATAACTTGTCACCCTGCTGCCTAAAGTTTTTTCAAAAAAACAATTTTAGTTGTATATATATTATAAATTACTAAAATATAACATTTTACTTAATGTAAATGACAACTAAAATATTTTAGTTGACTCAACTAAAAAACTCAAGTTGAAACAACTATTATATATTTATTTATATATTTATAATATATATTATATATTTTTACAGTGCATAGTTAATAGTGAATAAGTGTTTCATATAAAAAAATTAGCATTATTTTAGATTCCTTAACCCTACCCAATACCGAAGCTTAACCGCCTTGGATACTTTATTTAGTATCCATAAGTAGCAAATTAGAAGTTTACTGAGAGAAAACTCTATTGTAATCTAAAGTGTTACAATATTTTTCATTGTTAGTTTATGTCGACATAGTTAATTAATTCCCACAAAACAACCTAACTGTAAAGCGCTACCTGATACAATACAGTGCATTTTATTGAAGAACATACTACCATCTGATAATTTTAATTGAAGGGCAAAATGGAACAATTTTTTTTGCTTTTTTTTTTTTTTTTTCCCAGGTATAAACGAATAAACGTCAAAGTATGATAACACATCTCTCATGAGACTGTACGTCCTTATCAAATGAGAAAACGCTTCACCTAATTATTTACAATTGCAATGTTTGTGTTTGCTTTGTTAGAGTTTCTATAGACACACGACACGTCTCCAACACGAACACGATCCATTAATACTTTGAGTGTGAACAGCCTTAGGCCTTTCTTTATCTAACCATTAAAATTGCTTAAACAATGCATTTTTAATGTCAGAGCAGGTGTGTCCATTTTTACCTTGAATGTATAAGGAGTTCAAGGTCATCTATTTCTTAGCTGTTATTTTAGCTGTACAAAAATAGTCTGTTAAGCTGGTAAACTGGTATCTTTTTTCAAATTATTTGAATTTGTTTTTGTAATCATAATGAAATTTTTTTACATTACTTTACATTAAGTGCAAATACCAAAGGATTCTACTTAGTAAATATAACAATATTTTTAAACTATATGCTCTTTAAACTAAGTGCAAATAGCTATAGAATCTATTTAAACAGCATGACTGTCTGCTATTTATACTACTGCAAGTAGTGGCAATTTTCTGCACCTCTGTATTGTAGCACATTATAGAACAGCATGCAATAATAACATTTAATGTAAATTATCATTTGAATTCAAATTACTAAATATCCCTACCCGATACTTTATTTCAACTTTTTGATTAATTCCTTCGTTTTTATTTAAATGAAAAGGCTTTCCAAGGTGATATGAGAATTGAAAAGAGAGAAAAAAGTTTGGCAAAAGCAGATTTGAACTCATTGATCTCATCAAAACTCAAAACAATAGAAGACACTCCTATTGCTTCTAAAGGGATAGTCCATCAAAAACTAAAACTGTGTCACCGTTTACTCTCCCCTTTTTCGTTCCAAACCCTGTATGACTTTGTTTCGTCTCCAGAACACAAAAATATATTTTCACAAAATGTTGCAAACGTTCCCATTCACGTCTATTGCATGGACGAAAATCACAATAAAAGTCAATGTGAACAAAAAACTGTTTGGCTACAACATTCTTCAAAATATATCATGTTCAAGCAGATAAAAACGTGTGAAACTTGTCATCCCTTTAAATAGCAGCATGGTTTCCTGCCTCCCAGAGGCTTAACTAACTACTTAGGCTGACTGGTTTAACTACTTGAAATTATGACCAGCTTGGCAAGTTGGTGTCAAGGTAGTTTCTGAACACTGTTGTTTATCACAGCCTTTCTGTCTGGGTTTCTTCCTCTTGCTTATTCCTTCTCCATCTGTTATCTTTCACCCCAACAAATCGCACCAATTATAAAACTCATCTCGCTTTTCTCACTCTTTCCTTGTCTCAATCAACCCTCAACTCACATTTTCTCATTTTTTCTTTGACTCCCTCTTACTCCCTCCTTCACTTCTCGTGTCTGCATCCCATACCCATGCTCTTTTGCTCGCACCTAAAAGAACCAATTACAGCATTTTCCCTCTTCTAGAGCAGAGCAGGGCCGAGGTGACTGGCATTAGCAAGATAGCGCTAATTGTAGAGGTTATATTTAGTGCTGGGTCAGAGCTCTCCAAGAGGAGCAGTACTGATAACGATGCTGGCTGTATGAGATGGCTTGTAGATGACCCTGTGCTGTAAAAAAAAAAAAAAAACAGGTGCGGAGGGCAGGGTTTGTTGGGTCTGATCCCAGCCTGCAGCAGCCTGGACCGCTTAGACAAAAGAAGAGGTCCATGAGGGGTTGTTGTGATATGGGGAAGCGTGCTGTGCACAGATCTACCAGAAAACAAGCCATTACAGGCCTCTACTTATCTGGATGGCTTGGGATGTGCGTCTGAGTGTGTGATTGTGTGTGTGTGTTCACAGTAAGCTTCACTAGCCTACTGTGAACACACACACACACAATGATATAGATGTTAGCCTGAACATAACATAGCCTGAACATATATATATATATATATATATATATATATATATATATATTATATATATATATATATATTATTAGCATTTAATGGCGCAAAAGCATTAACTAAACAGTTAACTTTTACATTTCAGGTTTTAACACACACAAATTAATATAAACTTATTTCTTTGTCTGTATTATTATAGATTGCTTCTTTAGATTATGTTGTAGAATATTTATTATTTACATATTTAAATACACTTTTTTGCATCACTACTTGTATAATGTACTTTAACTTTTACTTCATAACATTTTTCTTCTGTTTAAAGTTGTGTGTATTAATTTTAGAGTGCTTATAACAAGCTTAGTCTTCACTTACAAATAAAAGCTGCAATCAAATGATGTGCAGTTAGTTACAAATCTGACTAGTAGTCACTAGGAGAGTTTGGTGCAATAAACATTTTAATTTGAACAGCTGTTAATACGTCTGTTCAGACCAACACGAACATTCACATGCTGTCAGTCTGATAGATTATTTATTTCTATAAGGCCAAACAATGAGATCCGTGCATTTGGTAACATGCCTGCTGCTGTTCTACAAAAAGATGAGTGTGTGACTAATAAACAGACAGTTTTGCTAAGCTACAATAGACATCTAGAACTGGCTCTTTTGTCTCTTTACTCTTGTATTCGGTGTTGTCTGATAAAAACCAAAGCAAATACAGACACCTGAATGGCTTTTGAAAGCATGTAAATAGCATTTGCGTTCCTTTCTTCACCGTGAAAATTAGGTTTCAGAAATGGAAAGTTGCACACCGCTGCCTTCGTGTAGCACTCTATTTGTGCTCTTCCATAAGTGACACCTACTATCAGAGAATGGATTTGCACTTTAACTCAGTCCATCTGGCATTTTTTAATTAGTATGAATAGACAAACTATATGTGAAAACTGAATTTATATGCTGAACATTTGTGTTGCAGTGAACAGGCCTTAAGGCTATTTTAAAGGCGACCCTACCGTGTTCTACACTCACGCCAAGCAGAGACACAAGTTTATAAGCAGCAACAATACGATCTTAAAGGGATGGTCTATCCAAAAATCTTTCTTCTGCTAAACACAAGTACAATGTAAGTAACTAAACAGTTTTGGTCCACTTTGCTTTCAACATGAGGCTGACTAAGACATAATTATCACTTTCGGTGGCCCAGATCTTTAAATATAGATTGTTTCACAATACAAGCAACATAAAAAAAAAAAAATCATGCTATGGTTTTTGGACCCGAGAAAATCATATCGGTTCTAGTACTAATTTTAAAGGTCACTTGAATCTCACCCCTCTCTCGAACCGCAAGTTTACGTAAGTGCGAGCTGATGCTTTCTTTTTCACGGTTCTCCCTCTTCACAGCGTGTTAAATGTGGAGAGTGTGTGTGAATCTGACTCATCTCCTTTTGTCAAAAACAAACACGCACGAGCGTACACCCACGCACACCTCGGTGTCCATCTCGCCCTATAATGCGGAGAAGACAGGCATGCTGGTCCAAAACTGTCAACATGAGTAAGGCTATAGGACTCTATTACTCAATAATTCAGCACAGAGAGCTGAAAGCGTCAGGGTGAGACTGGGCATTCACACGCCAGGCTGGGAAAAAAAAAAAAAAAAAAAGAAAAAAAGCCTTGCATGGGCATGAACAGAGAGGCAACAGACAGCAACTTGTGCAGATGAGAGAATGAGTGAGAGGCTGCCCAGTAGCTAGGTACAGTAGATAGCGACAGATGAAAACAGGAGGCTTATTTAGATGCCCAAGCCCGGACGGTGGGTGATGTGAGGGCTAGATGGGTGGAACAGTAAGTAGATGCGGGCTACAGGGCCGCCACACACGAGTCCGCGCTGATAAAAGCAGCAGCATCTGGTGGAAGCCCTTTAAAAAAAAAAAAAAAAAAAAAAAAAAAAAGGCAGCTGAACGCCCTCCCCCTCCATCAGAGTCACACACGAGAGTCAGACAGCGAGATGAGAGCAATAAGGGTCTGGGTAATGGAATGAAAACACTCCAAAACAAAACAAGGGCAGCTCTCTGAATGCAGGCCCTTTTCATGTGCGTGGCAGTGTCTGGGTGAAAAGACTGTGTGGGTTTGTGTGTTCTGGTTCAAGAGACAGGCTGAAAACCGGAGGGCCGATATATATATCAAAGCGAGCGACGTTCAGATGCACTGCACCTTGCTGGTAGAACGGTCGGAGGTCGGTGCCCTTCTGTCCAATCAGATTGCAGAGGAGAGCCATGGCGTTCTGCATCGTGCTGCCGACTGTGTTATTCTGGTGCTCCTGAAAAAAAACAAAAACGGTCTTGTATTAAAATCTCAAAATATCTAAAATCGATATCAAACGAAAAAAAAAGTTTGAAAGCGCCATGTTCAAAGCTGCGTGTAAATTAGCGGATATTGCTGTGACTAAGCATAATTTGAACACTACACAGCCGGAATTGTTTATTAGTGGATCAAACCGACGAGAGGTGTGTTTCATGTTTATAAACAAGTGGTTCCTAACCAGGGGGCCGCGGGCCCACTAGGGAGCCTCGGCAAACTTCCAGGCGGGCCCCAGCAAGCCTTAATATTATTTAAATGTAGTTACATTAGCATAATCTTATTTAAAAGGATAAAATAACACTGAAAATAAAGATGTACTGCATTAAAAAGACATGCCTTTTTTATTTTCGCATGTATATTATTACAACAGAAGGACAAGCGGTACATATTTGAATATAGTCTCAAGGACCTTAAGCCAAAAAGGTTAAGACGCATTGTCCTGAACAATGATGACAAATGAAGAAAATAATATACATCACATAGGATGAAAGATCATATAGTGAAAAGAGCGGCACATAGACTTGAGGGCAGGACTGACTTAATGCAGTACAAAGTAGTTAGCTACTAGAAACTTTTTAGTTAAAAAAAAACTAAGTTTTTTAAAAGTAGTGATTAACTTAACAGTGCGAATTAGTGTGAGAGCACAATCCAATAAAAGCACAGATGGGACAGTATTGTTCCGCAGGT
Source organism: Puntigrus tetrazona (assembly GCF_018831695.1). NCBI lineage: Eukaryota > Metazoa > Chordata > Actinopteri > Cypriniformes > Cyprinidae > Puntigrus > Puntigrus tetrazona. The sequence continues at coordinate 9,441,482 of NC_056714.1, forward strand.
GATCCTTGCGCACATTAAAGAACACAGCACAGCCAGATCTTTTCCATAATTACCAAAGCAATAGAGAGCGGCAACTATCTAGGACCTATTGCAGGCATGTCGAAGACAAAATGGGTTAAGATGTGTTATTTTTGTGCATTAAATAATTGTGCAAATACCAGGAAGTTGTCACAAAATGAGTAAATCACCGATCGCCTTGCATGATTTACTTCTCTAACAAAAAGGAAAAGGTCGCTGAAAGGAAAACTTCTACAAATTCATATATAATAAGATCAGCTGCAAAAATATCTGTAAATCATATCTATCTGTAAATCGCATTTATAAATACGGACTATATGATTTATTAATTACTTCTTATTTGGGTTAGACATTTAATATATATATATATATATATATATATATATATATATATATATATATATATATCAATCATTAAAAACGTACATGTATTTCATATCTTTGGTGCGACGGCTAAAGGGTGCATGCTCTCTAATGACGAGACTGCAATGAAATAGGCAAACGAGAAGTACGCAAGATTAAGAGTAGATTTGGAAAAAAGGTCAAAAAGCAAATATAGATTTTATGTAATACACAAAGAAGAGAAATTACAACTTTAATGCAAAGTCCCTGTTAAAGAACACTTGATTTGTAATTTATCAGAAAATGAGACTCATTTCAGGTACACAAGCAGATGTATCTGCACACATACATCAGGGTAATGGAGGTAAGCTGACTATTGACCCAGCACCCAGCAAAATACTGGGACCTGCAATGAAGGTTTAAACCATGATTTACTGCTCACTGATGCTTAATAACAAGAATATTGGATTAAAGCACAGTATACTATCCCGTTCATTCAAGATGTGCATTTAACGCATGGACGGAGTAAAAACAAGTAATTTCAAACAATGCATTTTTAGTTCAGCAGACTGATACAGTATAACATAAGTGGAAATTATGATTAATAATAATGATACATATCTAAATACACTAAAATATTATTAATAAGCATTTTTAGTACTTTTTTTCTACTTTACTGACATTCTACTAACTATAAAAACTACATGTCACCTTACTCTCATTAGTAGACTTAAAATGTACTTGCAAAGGCTATAAAAGTGTCAGCAGATACTTTATTTTAACGGTCACCTTTGAAGATTCTGCTGACAATAAGTAACTCTGCACCTACATCTGCTAACTATCATAAGTTTAATATCTGATTAATATCTGCCCTTTTTTCAGATGGTGTGCCAACAGACATTCTACTAACAGTAACTTTGCAAGTACATGTCAACTTATTCTAAAGGGCCGTTCACACCAAGAACCATATTGCCAGTTTATTCTAAGCGCATGTGCGCCTGCCACTTTACATTCTCAAGCCGGATAGATTCTGATTGGCTGTCAGTGTTTGTATCGTTAAACAGCTGGGGGGAAAAAAGATGTTCTGAAAGTGATTCCAATGACATTGCTTCTGTGTGCCTTTATCGTTGTGGTGTGTGCTATTCTTCAACAATTTTTAGAACTATTGTGAATGGCGCTTAACTATAACCCTGCCAGCCTTTTTGTTGCTCATAGCTGCAATCCAACTCAGTAAACCACTTCCAGGAAGGAAAAAACTGCCTGCTATTAAACCGACAACAGCAAAATGTGTATATCATCATTTCCACTTTTGTGGAGCCTCTACTATTTTCAAGAGTGGAGAGTGAACCTAACCAGAGAGGGCAGAGGTGCTGTCAGATAGAGAGAGCCAAGCCTCTGCCCTTCTCATCTCTCCCCCAGGGCAGACACCAGAGGCTGGGTGAGGCCAACAGGGGGAGCTGGGTAAGACCGGAGGTGTCGGGACGGTGTTGTCTGGGTCTTTCGACTCTAGGGTCAAAGACACCGTCTAATCCTGCAGCGAGCTCAGGTCCAGGGGCCGATTAAAAACATGATAAACAGACAAAGAAGAGCAGAAAGAAGGCAGAAGAAGGAGGGGAAAAAAAAATCGATGGGGGTTTTAATTAGAGGTCTGAGTGAGGCTTGGGAGAGAAAGAGAGAGATAAAGAGAGAGAGATGGGTCTGGCCAACTCTGCTGGCTGACAGACAGATAGAGAAGGGTATGTCTGTCTCAGGGGAATCTCTGAGCCCCTCCACAGGCTGTGCAAGAATTTTCAAGGCCTGGAATCATTACTTTTTCCGCTTTATTTCCGCACGGAGCCTCGGGAGAGGTGGAGTGGAGGGGTCGTGCATTCATCAGGAACCTTCAGTCCATACATAAATATAGCACACACACATACAAACTGCAGGAGAGACGATGAGGAAGCATTTAATATTGGGTCGGCGCTGAAAATAGCTTGTTTAATAAAACCAGCGTTGACGTCGCAGGGTTAAGTAAAACCATCATCGTTAACTTCAAACAACACAAGGTGGAAATGGATGTTTTACCATTGATATTTCACGTCACCATTAAGGTGCTAAGCGAAATTGAAGCGATAATTGGTGCGACAAATCTTTTCGAAGGAGTTTGTTAAGAGAGTTCGAAAAAATCTTGCCAAAGCAAACTTTCCACTTTGGCATCTGATAAGCAACTTTGAATTGAAATAAGTCTGTGGCGATCTTAAAATGTAAATATTTTCAGTTGAGATTAAAAAAAAAAAAACACTCTGGAAAGCTGCTTAATAGTAGAAATTGGAGTTGTAATTATAATTGAAAGTGACACGTTTAATGTGTAATACTGCAAAAGCAGTCTATTGTATATAAATAAACATGATGTGACTTGACTCGAATGCCAAATTGCAGATCTGGTGCAAACGTATTCACATTGCTATGATCAGATGCTTTCTTAACCGTTTTATCAACACTGACATTTCTGTTGTGTGTTAAATATGCGCACAACACACATTTACATATTCATCAAAATGCCGCTCTCAACAGGGTAGGCGTTGTTGAGATGTTCGCAAACTGTATATTGCTGCTCGGGTTAAAAAAAAAAAAAAACACACACACACACAGCAATATACTTATTTTCACCCTAAAGCAAAGACTAAAAAATTATTTTGTCATGACTTTACTAGGGTCTTTACAGTTCACTGACATCTTAATGGTAGTTGGTCAGCTGGAGTCAAGTGTGCTCAGTTCTTCAGTCTGATTATTATGAACCAAACATATCATATGACTAAAGTCTTTGGAAGTGCAGGAAAACGACACGGCAATGCTCATCTAGCAACACAACAATCCTGAGGTGTAACTAAGTTCAAGGATATAGGGTTCTATTTGTGTACACTGTTATTAACGTATTTCTTTTTATCCACGATATCATAATCTTTAATCAAAAACATTTCAATCAACATCCTCTATCCCTTACAACAGCATTTATTCTCCAGTGACTTGTGCGCTGAGCAACTGACCGGGCAGTGGTAAAACACAGCTGCAACATAATATCTTTAGATCCATTGCTAGAACCAATTAATTGATTGATTGATTGATGAACGCTTTTTACTGCCAGCTGGTATAATTTCAACAAAGCTAATGGGGTCACGCTAACCAGTAAAACCTTGACCCTTGGTAGGTGCTGGCCTTGCACCGAATTTGGAACAGGATCAGCATCCCATCCACCATTATCATCGCTTTATTATCCCTACAGCTCTTCATTAACATGGCAGTTATCCCTCTGAACTGTTTCCTACACAACCAGAAAAACTGACCTGGATAATCCCATTAAATCATTTTATTTCATATTTCATTTAACTTAGAGGTATGACAAATGGTTTTACAAGCCTCCTCTTGATAAACCACATTAAAGTAGAAATATTCAGAACGCTGTCTAACATTTCCTTTACTACATTAAAAACAGCCTCCTCCTTTTATTTCTGCTCCTTAGATTGACAAGAACAGCTAAAAGCTTTCAGTGCACTTTTCTTGCTCAGAAAGTGTGGCTGTGAGCACATCTCGGCTCTCGAGAACATTAATGGTTTCTTTTTCCTGTCCGATCTATACTGACAGGTCACATTCGACGGAAAGCCACGGCAGTAAAACTGAGGTAAGCAGTGTTGGAGTAATTCATTAAAGTTTTCCCTCTGCGATACCATACAATGACACTACCTGAAAGGGTTCTTTTCTTTCTTTAAATTGCTCATGGCTGCCTTGATATTTAAGCGACTCGAGTGAAGAGTAAAGGCGGTCAAATAAATCACAGGATTTTTCTTACATTCTTTTAAATTAACTCTGGGTTTTACAGTTTCAAGGAAAACAAAACAAAACAAAACAAAAACTGCACGCTTTCTGTTTGACGTGAGTTTTATAATTGCGAACTGATTCCTAGCAAAATATCGGAAGAGCTGAATGAGCCGGATATACGTTCAACAGCTCAGCCTTTGTCATCAGTATTACTCTTTTTTTTTTTTTTTTTCTTTTCTTGAAAGTTCGACCAATAAGGAGCTTTGGGATTTGGGCTACGCCGAGAAGACTCGCCTCAGCACATTAACACAATTCAAATGTTCGGTAAGCGGTAATCCTTTCGCTTGTTATAGCAAACAGGCCCAAACCTCTGTGCGGAGGGCAGATTGTGAACTGGAAGGGCAGCGGTATTGAGGGATTGGGATTAAAGAGGATGTGAGGCTGTAGCTAACATCTCACCAGCTCGCTGAGATGGCCAAAGAAGTCAGACAAACCTCCCTCTCTCTCTCTCTCTCCTTGTTCATTAGTGATCTCTTGTTCATTAGAGTCCTCTGCTTCCTTTCATGTCCTCTCAGGGCTCATGAGGATGAATGGATCGCATCTGAATCGCACTGAGACTCACATGCTGGGCTGCTCTCTGACTGGTTAAAACAAGTTCAGTTTGGCCTATCTATCCTGTATGTTTGAGTCTTTGCATAAGAAAAAAAAAAATAACAAAAAAACCCCAATTATTAGAAAATATAATTGCAATTTAAAAGAACTGTTTGCAATTCTGAAATGGCATTTTTTTTTTCATTGAGACCTTGATAGTCCCCCCCCCAGATTCCTTTATGAATTGAAAGATTAAAAACTACATAACCTCAAACCTTTGAATGGTGGTATACGTAGAAGCAATTTTAAAATGACTAAAGACTGCTTTAGCATGAATATAGTCACAGATAAAGAATATGCAGCCATTCAGCTGTGATTCTTGCCTAACATTGACCTTTAGTCATGACTATTCATAAGAAAAGCATTAGTCTTTCACATGGTATTGTAATATAATAGTCTACATCTCATTTATTGCAAGACTTGTTCATATCATAACAGCCTACTTCAGTAAAAAAACAAAAAACAAAAGAGGCATACACACACACACACACCTTGGGAACTAGTAACATTAATACCTGATTTAATGATCACAACTAATGATCTTGTAATCAATAATGGGCAGAATTTTATATCGACACATCCAAATAGTTAATACATTATCTGCTGGGGTGGAGCTAAAATTGAATGAATTCATCAATATAAAAAGGCGCACGCTTTGAAATGTTTGGTGGTTTTCTTGCCATATTAAAACTGAATGATCTTCTCCTGCTGTTTGATTAAATCTCCTGCCAGACATCAGCAACTGACCAAATAAAACAGCAGTTAACAGCACTACTGCTGAGGGAATTTCCAAAGCAAACGCTGTAACTGTGAGAAAAAAGACAAGCGCAAATGAACGCTACAGGTCTGAGATAAACCTACCTCGTTGGTAGGAAAGTTTCAGCAAATGTGATTAAAGATCACAGGTTAGTGCATAAGAGAAAGAAAACTGTTAGATGAAGATAACATGCAATCAAAAAAAAAAAAAAGCTGTAGAGTACTTAATATTCTGACTGACAAGATTATGGTCAAAGAGGTGCACCATTGATTTTGACTTTCAGATGTAATGTTGTATTCATATTTTTCTACATAATCTTCAATGTTTACGGGCTAATATTATTGGTACCGCTTTACAATAAAGTTACATTTGTTTACATTGGTTTTATTAGTTAACATGAGCTAACAAATACAGGATTTCGTAATCTTTGCTATGCTGCATGCTAGTTAATATCAGCAGTTACTAATTTATTATAAAATATTGTAAACATAGTCAGTGTCAATTTTGATTTCATGTGGGCTTTAACTATCTACTGGGGCATTATAGGAAACTGTTGTGTTGACAATTTTTTCAACTTTTGCATATAAAATGCCTTATATTTAAATACTTATACTGTAAGTTTTATTTGGTTAGCTCGGCTGATGGAAAAGTATATCCTTTGGAAAATTAAATTATAGTGTATGAGACACTCTGGGATTATGGCTTACATTAACCTTGAAAAGTGGTTTTAATGTAATGGTAATTTTTCACTTCAGGTAATGGGAACGTCAAAGGATCAATCATGGGATACTTCTTGAAAATCTGTTGGCTCTGGATTGCTGCTGGGCAGCTCAACAATGACCATTTACCAGAAAGCTTCAAAAATGATGAGGAAAAAAAAAATTATCTAAAGCATATTTTTTGCTCAGCTCTCCCGTTCGCATTAGCTTGCTGGAAATAAGTATATATGTGTGTTTGTGAGTTTTTCGAGGAAGTGGGGTGTGTTGACTTAACAATCGATGTAGGGTCCAGTCTAATGAGAGTGTAACCTGCTGTTGAAAAGGCCTCACATCCACACTCCATTAACTCTGCAACCCAATTACACATTGCACTCTGATAGGTCAAACCCCACTGCCTCATTTACATAATAACTCAGTTGATACTGGGAAGGGAACATGCTCACAGGGAAAGATCTGTTGGTATACACACACACACACTCAAACCATGTCTAAATTGTATTTTTTTTTTATCTAAAATATTTAACCATGTTTTGTTAAAGGATTATGCCATCCAAAAATGAAATCTGTCAAAATGTACCTACCATCATGTTGTTTCAAACTTGGAATCTCTCTCTTATCACCCCAATGTCGTTAATGTAAAGTCCTTAAACATGACCTTAAACATTTGCCTCTGCTGACAACCAAAGTTTTTATCTTAAGCTGAATATTTATTTGTTCATTGTGCAAATTGTAATGTTTATTAATACTGTATAACATATAACATTAATTATTACACCATCTTAATGACCCTAAACTTTTGGCAGTTTGGAAAGTGATTTGTTGAGTTGAATTTTTATTGTTACATATAACTATTTTTTAAGAAATATCTATTTATTTTCAAACTGAAATGTGCAGTTTTATTCTGGAATTAATTAATTATTTTTTTTTTTTATTAATTATTATTTATTTTTACATTAATATTCATCCATTTTGTGACAGATGGAAATAAAATATTTAATTTAAATTATAAATATTATAAAATAATTTAAAGCTCTGTAGTTTTATTATCACCCAGATTCTAAAATGACATTTCAAAAATGCCATTTTTTTTAAGCAAATGAGCAAATAATGAATTGTCTTTCTATGTTTTATTATAAAAAAAACAATTGTATATCTTAGAAAACACACAAGCCACAAGAAATACACTATGAACTGTGATAATAAGCAAAAGAACTGTGTGAAGCTTCCGAATTAATCGATGAATGAATGAATAAATGAATACATACATATATAGCATCAAGGTTTAGAATAGGAAATAGGAGTCAGTAAATGATGACAGAAGTTCATTTTTGAATGAATTATGCCTATAAATGACCAAAATAGTGACGGTCCGTCTAGCACTGATAAAATTCTACCAATCTATTCCGTTTTAAATACTTTGATGCATTTCTGCAACACAGCCAATTTCCCCAATATAGTGTTTTCTGATTTCCATAAAGCTCATCATTTTCTGGTAATTCCATTGCTTACCGAAGTCAGAGCAGAAAACCCAAGGCAATAAATGAATCAAGCAAACAGAGAGTGAGGAAACCAGAAGGCTCAGAAGCACACTTTACCTCTATGACTTGAAAGATAGCAGGCAGGAGACGGCTCTCTCTAACAAGCCTGTTGGGGGAAACACACACACACAAATACACACATTTAGCTTGTGACACACACATTTACTTCATGGCACTAGGCCCACCTTCCATCTTCATTAGTGTGACACTTGTGCATGCATTTGGGTTTTGGCACTGAACGGGACCGCTGAGGTGTGAACGCTCCATCGTGCCAAGATCAGTCAGCTGGGAAAATGACCTTTGACTAATCCAGTGACGAGTGAAAAAGAAAGAGAAAGCATGCCGCCGAAAGGATGAAAGAGGTGAGAGAATGATGGAGAGAGAAAGACGGATGGAAAACACACAACGTATTAAGAATGAGAAATAGAGGACCCGTGTATGCAAACCTAGTGAGCTGCCTAGATAAAAAAAGCTTTTTTGGCAATCACAGAAAGATTATTACATTATAATGCTCAGAAAAGCTGTCAATAGAGAAGCTCCTTTAGGCTCATATGTATATATTTTATGGGTTTGTGATGCTCAAAAAGCTGTGGCTGCCAAAAACCTACAGTAACCGTACACTGATACTGTTTCAGGTATTATGGGATGGTGTGATGGATACCTGAATATTTCATTGTAAAGTAATGTAATGTTAATATTTCATTATACTTAATTACACATTTTTTTTCTTGAAAATGAACGGATAACAACCATAATAAGAAACGATAGCTGTAAAATAGATAGCCATACGATGAATGGAAAACCTTAAAGGAACATGCTACCAACTTCAAATCCATTCAGCCGGTCTCCCACAGTAGCAGTTTTAGCTGCAGCTTAGCAGCTTTAGGAGCAGCAGGTGCAATGATATTATGCTGCGACTGAAAATAGGCTAACTTCTGTCAACATAAGCAACGTAACTGGGGACTATTTTCAGGCATCGTGTAACCCACGGTGCGGCAGCAAAGCTCCTTGATTATTATGCCCGAAAATATTGCATAGTTCCTAGCCATTTCGGCCAAGAAAACCAAAACTTTTAATTTTCCGTTGGTCTTAATACATGATATAACTACAGAAGACTCTACCAAATATACAGTACATATCGAAACTCTTTTAGGTGAGACGCTAACGGTCTCATTAGATTCGATGGCCTATGCAAAGCTGCAGCTAAAAGTGCTGTCGCCAGACACGGAAACTGGCTAAACGGATTCGAAAATGGTACAACTGTTTAACTCTAGAGGAGTTGGAAAATTTGCCTATTTTTAGAAATATTTCAGCAGCACAGCCAACAATTGTTTGGGTCAAAATTTTATACAAAAAATCATTAGGATATTGTCTTATCCTAACAACAATGTATACACACAACAACTACAAAAAAGACCCTTAAGACAAATAGTATGTCCACACAAAGACAAGAAACACCAAGGTAACATGACACAAAAAAAAAACTAAACTAAATGACAGAAGATGTAACATAAGGTACATTACTGAAAACAAACAACAAATACATAAATATGTAGCATTTTATAGTATCTTAGTCTTATGACACTGTAACTACTAGTTTTTACATGTCAAACCATACATTTGCCATTATTTTACAATTACGCAATATTTAACAATTTAGTTTTTGAAATGAAATGCATTCTGAATCTGAACCAAATTATACTGTGAAAAAGGATAGTTCAAATCATTTTATTTTAATGAACACACCTACGATTTCCAAGAATGCTGTTTATGAGGGCAGTTCACTTTTTCAAAACAGTCACAGAATATTTCAATGGTGACCGTGACTGCCAAAAGCAACTCTACAGATAGGCAGCTCACTAGGTTCAGAACATTTTAATTGAATTTTTGGTGTGTCTAGGTAGACGGTTTACTAGGTCTACTATGTTTCAACAAAAATGACGCTCAAATATGCTACGTAGGCAGTTCAGATTCAACTTGTATGAAATAAATGTCTGAATGGTACTATAATGACGAAAAATGCTGTCTAGGCAGGCAACTCATTTGAAAAAAATGTTTGAAAGAGTGTGGTTACTAAAATGCACTTATTTAGTTTAGTAAATCAAATATTCAAATACGAGTACGGCTATAAAATGCTGACTAGGTTTAAAGTTGAAATCATTTAAATAAAATGTACATACGTGTCGATATGATGCATGAAACTGCTGACATGGTAGACAGCTCACTAGGTTTGTATGTAATTATGATGTCCTAAACCGCTGACAATGCTGGCTGCTCACTACACTCGCATCGCTTAAACGGAACATTCAAAAAACGTCTCGGTAGACAGTCCATTTGGTCCGAATGTAATGTCCTAAATGGCAAAAATGCTGTCTAGGTAGGCAACGCACAAGGCAAAACAAGCCAAGCTCAGAGGAATAATGGAGGTCTTTATTGAAAATGACTTGTCATGCTCTCTTATTGATTAAAGTCTTTGATTCACAGCCAATTACCGTATGAAAAATGTGCGTAGAGCAGAATGCCACAATAATTTGAGAAAAGCACAGACTGATAAAATGAAATTAGCTGTAGGGCCACAATTGGAATACGAACTGTGTCCTTCCTGGTCAATATAGGATATATGACAGCACTATAGAGTTGTTTGGCCATTCTCCCCTGAGTATGTCCTCTATGGAGGATATGGTTTCTCTTTGAGTGAGAAAGAGTAAGAGCTGGCCAGAACCTGAGATAAGGTGAATGCAGAGGTCTATAGGAGTAAATCTCCCACTAACTTGCTGAATTCTTGTTATATGAACCCAAAGCCACAGGTAGAGAAAGAATTATCCTCTCTGTGCCTGAAAGTCAGCACAGCTCAAAACCTGGGATTTAGGGATTTCTTTTAAGGTTAAAAACTGGGTTTACTGTGCCAAATAATTGTGTGTATTTTGAAGGAATTGGGCAAAAATAATCAATAGAAACAGCAAAGATTAATGACATTAGCATTTACTTAAAAAAAGGGGTATGAATACTTTAGCAAGGCACTTTTTATGTTACTGCCTTACTCTAAACTATTTAAAAAAAAAAAAAAAAAAAAACTACACTCCATACACCATTACTGTACAGCAAAAAACTGTTTTTTAAGATCTTTGTAAATTTATTACAAATAAAAAACTAAAATAAGCACATTGCATAAGTATTCACACTCATATTTAGCTGTAACATCTTTACAGTCTCAAGTCTTTTTTTGTTTGATGCGACAAGCTTTGCTCAACAGCAATTTGTCAATTATCTGCCATTCTTCTCATCTTGACCTCTCAAGTTCTGTCAAGTTGGATGTGGGCAGACGCACATGTTCAGGTTTCTCCAGAGATATTTGATCGGGTTCAATCTCAGGCTGTGGCTGGGCCACTCAAGGACATTCACAGAGTTGTCTATAAGCCACTCTTACTGTGTGCTTATGGCCATTGTCCTGTTGGAAGGTGAACCATCTGCCCAGTCTGAGTTTCTGAATGCTCTATACTAGGTTTTCTTTCAAAACTATTGCTATATTTTGCTGCACTGAGAGTTCCTTCTACTTTTTGATAATTCCAAGTGTGTTTTCATGCGTCTTAACTGAGGATCGAGTTGTACCACGCCATAGAGCCCAAATTGATGAAGTGATGATCAGCCCAGCGACCAATCTTTAGTTTTTGCCCAAACCTTATGTTTTTGACACTTTCCGGTACTGTATGTCACACAAGAGCAAGGTCTCTCTTCGCTACAAACACCTCTCTCTCTCTCTCTCTCTCTCTCTCTCTCTCACTATCTACTCTGCTGTCAAATGCTTAAATGCATTAATTGCACCTAATTGCATTCAAACACATGTAAAATAACTATGTAACTGTGCTGAAAAACATCACAAAACACCAACTACACCAATGGCCAAGTAAGACCCTCTTCTTGGAACAAGCATGCATTATTAAGTGTACAAATAAATGCAGGCTTGCTGAGCAGAAGAGAAAACACTGAAAAATATTACAGATCCCAATTTGAACACTATGTGTGACTTATAATAAATGTATCAACAGATTTGTTGTAATTATTATTATTGCATAAATACATTTCTCAAATTCAGTCATCAACCAGCAACAGCCATCCTTCCTCTTCCCATCGGAAAACATGAGATGCAGTGCTAAACAGTCGGTCCTCCTTGTATTGGTGGTAGCGTCTTTATGTGTGTATATTTATATATACATAGTAAATATACACAATCAAAAACTTTTATTTTGGATGTGATTAATCATATTACAGCATAACTAAAATTATAATAGCATAATTAAATAATACAATTAAAGAACACGCATCATTTTGTCAAATCTCCAAATGAATATTCACGCCTACCTTAAATTGTAATGTTGCAAATGTCTTGCGATTTTAGTTTTTAGTATTTTATTTAGACAAATCTGTATAAAATTTAAACATTATCAGTCATAACACATCTTTCTGTACTGGCCTAAAATTGAACCATGAATTATGACATATACTCAAGGTTATAAGTTATCTAAAGATTTGATTTATTTCATCTCTAAATTTGTCATGCCATTTACTGTGCTGTTGAAAATCTCCCACAGAAACCATTAATTTTTGCTATTCTTATAGATGTAGAATGTAAATATAGAAACGTTGAACTAGAACTCGCAACTTTCATCAATGTGTCAATGTGCAAAAACCATTAAGCCTCGCCTCAAAGACAGTGACTATGTACCAAAGTAACTATTCACTATACCATGAATAGATTACCTGCAGAAACAATAATTAACTGACAATAGCATCGTGAGATATACAGTCACTCATGCTACACCGAGTCCATTGACAGAACAGTGACGCACATCGAGCAATCAGCACACTCAAGTGTGCACCTTCCTGCGGTCTGTTTATTCAGAACAGTCAATGATCTCTCATCTGTCTGTGCTCTCCTTCCTAGCAAACATCATTACCCCTACAATTACCAACAAAACACAAGAGCCAATACAAAACACACACTTCTCTGGGTACAACAGTGTAAGCAGGCATAATGAATAGGACCATTTCATCATGACACAACAGAGAGAGGGAGAGAGACTGTGGCCTTTTCTCACTGAAGGCTTATTCGTGTCCGATATGTGCTCCATTAGGTCTTTAATAGGCAAGCAGCCGGGTGACTAGGATCACTCATCCATCTTTCTGAATGACGGGCGTTTGCAGAGGTAAATGGGGTCAACTGGGTGGGTGAGAAAATACTGAGCTTTTCACTTACGCAGCTTTCAGACCAACCAGGTTATTGGCCCACTTCCACAGTCCTCAGGCAAAGTAGCAGGTGTCCAGAGGCACAGTTTTTCACCACTTGGATAAAGTGGTCGTGGTCCACATAGTAATGGACTGCGTGTCAGGCTATGAGTAACTGCCATGCAATCTGTTAAGGACATGTCGGAATCATTTTTCTCCCCTAAACCTACAATTCCATGTTACGAAAAACAAACAAACCAAAAAACTATAATAATAATAATATTAATAATAAATGGATAAAAAATATAATATATATGAAATGTGATATGATTAAATGTATTTTGAGAAAAAAATTTATTACATGAGGAAAAAAAAATATGCCAGCTGGTGTGAAAATGTGTCTAATTAACATCACACTGCAAAAAAAAGAAGAAGAAAAAAACACTTAACGGTTTTAAAATTAAGCTTCAATTGTTTATACAAAATAAATCTTGTTTTTCCTTTAGATTTGGTGGTGAAATGTGACATCAGGATTTTTCTTCCAGTGCTCTGGTCTGCAGAGAGTTAACAAGCCAGGCTGGTCTGTCAACTCAGGACAGATATCATCCATACTAAAAATGAAGCTGATGTAATTGGAGATGTTGACAAATTTGTCACAAAAATCAACATCCTATCAGCGGAGATAAAGTTTGGTCCAGCCATTACTGGCATCTCAAATCTTAAAATCCTACATCTTGTCTCAAAAAAAAAATGTGGGTCTTAACTCACAAAACAATGAACGCCTCAACTTTTCGTTGACAGCTAAGAGCGATTTTAACGGTTCTGAGCAGCATTTTCACGGAAATGGGAAAGTGGCGAGATTGGCATTTACACAGGTAAATGTCAGCCAAAGACACTGAAGCATCTAATAAGAGAACGTATGCACATAATCTTTACGCTTGCAGGCAACCTTTGCATCTGATCTCCAATCAGTCAGTAAGTAGAACTGCAGCTATGCAGTCCTCACCCCCCCCTCACTCTTTCAGAACGACACGCAACAGCCGTGACATTTACTGGTGCCATCGGCACTCTGGGGCCGAGACGCTATCAGAGCCGTCGTAGGGTGCGATTTCTCCCTGGTCCACCTCTGGAGATTTCTGTTGTTCTGGTGCACTAACAAATAGATCCATTACATAGATTCCAGACAGAGCTACCATCCATCTGTCCATCTCTGTCTCGTCCGTTCAGTGGATATACAATGTTGTCAGGGGCCAGTGTTTGTAGCCCGAGCAACTGCTATGCCCACACATGCTTTCAGTCCTGAGCCGCCCACATAAACAGCGCTGAAAGAATAATAGCCAGTCACACATACAAACAAATCGTGACACTTCCACATGCCTGAGCACCATGGACACAGACAGCTCCCACACACCGCACGTCCTGTCCAATATCCCGCTAGCAGAGGGTGTCACCCTTCACAGCAGCAGCGGTAAAGACACCTCCGCTAGTGCAGAAAGACACCACCTCATCTACGATAGCAAAATACATAATGCTAGGACAAAAATAATAATAACGATGACAGTAAAAACAAAAGACGGCAACCATGTATGACCTGCATGCAATCGATATAAACCTGTAGAATCTGTCGCGTGACTTTACAGTACTATTAGCTAGTAAGTACATCAATCACTTCACATTAAACTTTTTGAAGAAGTCAGAGGTGAGACCTGGCAAGTAATGCACAGGCTCCAACGTGATGTGGGAACCTGAGCAGCGAACATTACTTGGCCCTTCCTTTCACTTTTCCCTATTGTTTCCTGTCAGCTCTTCACCGTCAATGAAATAAAGAATAGCGAGAGCTAACCCTGCGTAGTTTCGATGTTCTGATCAATCTGCCGCAACCAACAGCATGCTCCCTCGCTCATTGCAAGGACTAAACAGTCAATTTCATTTTAGTCAATCAGACCATCAGCGATACACATTTCCTCCTTCAGCTGAGACAGAGCCCATTAGGGGTTTTAACTAAACATACTGGCAAGAAACTAGTTCATTATCCCCAGCCTGAGCAATAGCCAATGTACTCTACACATAAATTCTTAATACTGATAAAATTAACACTTTAGAGAAGCCGTGCAGCACCACTCTCTTAACAGCACATATATTTGCTTTCGTCTGCACAAAGCCAAGAGTGGCCAAAGGTTCTCGATAATTGGAAAGTTTGAACTACTATCACAACCGATAATAAAAGAACGCCAATGCTTGCACGGAACCTGCTAATGTCCCTCATTTGCAATCTCATTTCGCCTGGAACCCATCAAGAGAAGGTCTGCGTTTTTTAGGACTTTATCAAGCGCTGGCAAACGCAATTTAATTTCACTATTGTGAGTGGAAATAGCTCTTTGCAGGCAGGGGGGGGGTTGGCTCGGCGACTGACGAACGTTTTCCGATTGGTGACATCAATTTGAATAGTTCAACCATGTGGCTGCAGCTCTATCAGCACCAAGAAAGACAATGTGCAGGAGGCCAGCAGGAGCCATTAGAGAAACAGCGGGGGGATGAGGATGAGATAAGAAACACACACACACACACACACACACACTCACACTCCCTCACCTGTGCACCCAGACACTCGTCACAGCCCACAGAGAGAAGTGGTAAGAACAGGGCAGGAAATGAAAGACAAAAGAGATGAAAATGTTCAGTAAATCAGAGGAGGATTGTGTATGTATCAGCCGATATATATGTAAGCTACTACTCCAAACAAAGCCATAACAAATATTCTTACATTTATGTTTCTATTTATATATATAAAAATAGACACAAAGCATAGTCTGTGGATGTAGTGAGAAACTATATTCAGCTTCTCTGAAGTTTATTACTGCTCTGCATGACCTACTTTAAGAATTTCAGGATCAATCAATAACCTAATATGGTTGAGTTCAGAAACACATAAAGAAACGGCTCAAGACAGTCTTCTGCCTGGTATCGCTGGTAATATTAGAAGTTAAGTTATCCAAAGTTTTCATGCTCAAACTTGTATACTGTTCTGTAAGAATACATTATTAGTTAGTATTATTAATTAAAGGACAAGCTGTTGTCTTGTGGTTAGAGTACAGGATTCAAAGTAAACCACATTGAACCACTGCCCACCAGAAAGAGAGAGAGAGAGAGAAAAAGTGCACTATATGAGTAACAGCACGGTGGCTATCTTTCTATATCCTATTACCTCAAGAGTTACTCAAAAAGGAGGGCGATTTGTAGCTACGCAACCTGTCGAATTAAAGAAGTGTGTTTTATTTAATAATAACAATCATGGCAAAGGTCCACCACAGTATGTAGCTGTGTACGTGGAGAGTGTTATTGGTTACCTGCTGATGGGTGAGCTGTGCTCCGTGAGGGACACCAGCAGTTTGAGAGCATACACTGGCACAGGATCTGGCTCCAGAAGCAGAGTCTCATACCTGCAGAGAAAATCATGTTAAAGAGAAGAAAAACATCTCAGGAAAATACAGGTTGATTCATCACAAAAGTCATTAAAGAGGTCATCAATCATTACAGCTTTTATACGTTGTTGATGCAGTCTTGAATCAGTTCCTTTACAATTTCGGGAGCGAGCTCAATGTGACATTTCCTAAAAAATGACGTTGATATTTTTCTCTGTGCAAAAAAAGACTCACTAAACAAAAATAAACTCTCATTGATTTAGTTGTTCATTCAAAATATTGATTGCATAACCAGTAAAATACAGAAATACAATTATTTACATAAATTTACATAATTTATAAACACTTAAGTTTTTATGCGAATACTCCTGTCGCTGATTATTTACTGTCTGTGTATTTTTTTCATTACTATTTCATCTTTTGACAATTTAACAATAACAACATTAACTATTACTGTCAAATGTTTTATTGATTTTTTTATTGATTTTTTTAACAATTATTATTATTTACTTAACATTCACCCCAAAATATATTATATTCGCTATAACATATAATACTTTAACAGGTCACTACACCCCAAAATAATTTGTTTTGTCATTCCAAATGTAGAAGTCTTGATATTTTAAACCTTGACAGTGTTATTTAGTTGCCAGTCAATGGGAAAGTCACAATATTCTGAAAGACTAATCTTTCACAGGCTTGGAACAACATGGGGTAAGTGATTAATAACAAAATATTCATTTTGGGGTTGAGTATCCTTTTAATATATCATTAAACCTTTAGCCTATAAATGTTAATTTCATCAAACATGAAAGGATCGTAATGGATGCATTCAACCCCTTAAATGATATTCTAACACATGCCAGAGCCATTTGAATTAAGAACATTAATAATAAAAAAATCGTTTTGCCCATATGTTCATCTCTTTCATACAGTTTTGTACATTCAGCTAAAATTGCATATTGTCTGCATGTTATATTTGCCTCTTTAGCATATTTATGGAATTAGCAATCAGTAGTTTCAATTTTATCAAACAGGATAAAATTGATTTTTATCAATTTATGCAAAATATGAGGTCACTCTAGAATTTCAATCACTTTATAAATCTGCAGTAATTTCACTTTTACTGGTTTCTCATTATATATACTGGTATATCATTTATATATTAAATTATAAAAGGTTTTCCGTCAACATACATCAACAAGCTACAGAATCCTTCTCTTTCTATTTTTTCAACTGAATTTTTATCCTAACCAACCGTGGCTCGCAACGAGCGCCGAGACATTTTGTCAATGACTTGGTTTCTATTTGTGTCCAAAACCACGCTATACATTAAGCAAGAAATATCTCCTGATTGACAGCTATTGTGTGCATTCAGCGAGCACAGACAAATTGCTTGTTGCTGGAAGCGTCGCATCACGCCGTGCCTGGTTTGGACACAATCTCAGTTTCGATAAATAGAGAGGATGGAGGAGTAAACTGAGAGAGCAGAATATAGGTAAGTGAGTGGTGAGTCTTACTGTGGCAGCAGGGCCTCAGAGATGAGCGTCAGCAAGCGAGTGTTGGAGGAGATGCCTTCACCTTCCCACTCTGCCTCTCGTTCTCTCCCTCCATCTCGCTCTCTTTCCTCCACCTCGTCTTGGCTCAGCAGCAGCAGCGTGATCTCTGACAGCACACGCAAACTCACAATACGCCATTCCACTGGGACACACACAGCAGAGAAGAGATATATATATATATATATATATATATATATATATATATATATATATATATATATATATATATATATATATGTATATATATATATTTATATACATACATGCAAGGGTTTATACATATATGCACAAATACCCAGAAAAAAATTTCAATAAATATAGACAGATGCACAAAAAATTTTATGTGAATCAACATATTGATAGTCCTTATTCATGCATAAAAGATGCTTGTTTCACATGATGTTAAAAACCATTTGTTCACACAATTTACACTTTAGTGCTTGAAGTAAGCAAATGCAAAATGTGTGCATCAAAAAATAAATCTATAAAAAAATAAGCAAACAATTAGTGTATTTTGAAATGTTAAACATGATGGAGCCAAAACTAATTTTTTATGTTAGTAGTTATATATTGTGAGTGGTGCTAAAAATTTTGCATTTGAAATTAATATAGCCTATAACTTGAACAAGACAAAAAAAAAAAGCCTTTTACCAAAGGCACCATGACTTCTATGAGGCTTTGTGCAGCAAATACTTTAAGCAAACAATGAGGTACTTGAATCAGTGCTGTATTGTGAATGAATCACATACCAGCCGTGATTTATTCACAATACAGCGCTGCCTCGAGTACCTTATAGCTTTTATAAAACGGTTACCACGCAATACAAAATATTAAAACGAAAAATAGATAATAAATATATACGGAAAAGCTTTGCTCATCCAACACAAAAAGATATTTTTAATGAAAACCAGGAGGCTTGTGACTGTCCCATTGACTGCCATATAATAAACACCGTCAAGGTCCCCATAAGTATGAAAGACATTGCCAGAATAGTCCATCTGCCATCATTGGTTCAATCTGAAATTTACGAAGTGGTAAGAATACTTTTTGCAAGCAAAGGAAATAAAAAAAACAACATTTATTCAACTATTTGTTTCCATCGCTCTGTGTCACTGTAGCACCGTTTCGGAAAATATCCACTGGATGCAAATAGTGTACGTGGTTCTTTGTTAGCCGTGCCACGAGGACATGCTGTTTTATTCAAATCAAAGCATAGATGCACGTAGAATTAATTATTATTCACTTAAGTGATTTTTAACATTTACATTTTTTGAGTAACATAAGAAAAACCCAATTAGTTTGCTTCCATTTGTGCAATTTCATAGTTTTGATGTCTTTATTATTATTATAGAAAAATGTAGGCAATAGTAATACAAAAGAATGAATAAGGTGTCAAACCTTGACTGGTAGTGTATAATTGTCTTATTTGCAGCTGAAATGTTTTCTCACCGTTCTTACTGAAGGCCAGAGACGCTAGAGGTGGTACAATCAAATCCACAACCTTGGGGGAAACAAAGAGAGAAGTCTGCATTACTCTACAAGTGAGAAATCTCACCTATATGTGCTCAGTCTCACCAGATCCCACACACACGAGTGAAGGAGTGAAACAGCTGGAAGCAGAAGACAGAGAGAGTGCTCTGAACGGCTACAATTTGCATGGAAATGTGATGTCAGCTCTGCCCTTTGATCATAGAAAGTGTGTTCCAACAAAAGGCCTTACGCCAGCTCTTTTGAAAATTAGAATCAGGTTTTATGATTATTACCAACTACAATCAGCCGCACGGCAGCAAATGTTGCGCACAGGTGTCTTAATGTGGATGGCTGTGGGCATCACTCAAACAAAGGATTTCACTTTCTCTGACTCTAAGTGAAAAGAACACCAAAGAAACCTATTGTAAAGGTTATCTATGATTTTTTTCTGTTCTTCTGTCTCTGTTGTAAGACATAGAGCTTTTTTCACTGAGCTGCAAGTATTGTACAGCTGCTATGCTAAACCCGCGGCACATCTTTGATCTCTTGCCCGCACCTTATGAGACGTTTGTCGTGAATGTCAGTATAATGGTAATTCTTTCTCTGTAGCTTAGTTGTGGTATGTTTGAATGCTCAGAATCAAGCTTTGTGAGCTGTCTACCCAGGCAGCCTTTATATGGGTCAATGAAGAATAAAAGTGTCCTTGATAAAGTAAAGTAAAAGAATACATTTTAAAAATCTACTTAAACACATTTATTAGAAATGTACTTTTTTCCATTCATGTTGATTTCTTTGAGTTTCGAAAAAAGCCTCTACATTTAAACGTTTAAAATGTAATGAAAACGTCAATCAAGTCTTTGATTTTGACCACAACTTACCATTTTTAAATAAAAATAATAATAAACAATGATATACTATTAAGCAGCAATATGTTACGACAATAACAAAAATGTATTTTTGCCCCACCACAACACACATGCACACACATTATATTAAAATAGCTGTTTGTAAAAACTGCACTTTTAAAATGCACATAAACGTTCAAAATTCTTCTGTAGGAAGAAATGTTTTATTTTTTTGAAAAAGAATATTTTTTTATTATAAAGGACTTTACTGTCAAACTGCATCAATTGAATGCATCCTTACTGAGCTATTAATTAATTAATTTATTAGATATTAATTATCCTGCTAGGCTGTTATTGAAAATAATAACTTGTTCTTAGTTAACTAGTCTGGTTAAATAAAGGTGAAATTAAATGAATTAAATGAAATAAAATAAAAATAAAACAACAACAACCTTAGTAACCCCAAACTTTTGAATGGTAGTGTAATAGGAAAAAAGGGAAATGCTGGAAATAGATATGTAAGAAACATGCTAAGTTAGCATACTCCTATCTGAAAAATTCTGCTACAGTCAATTATTCGTCTTTCAAAATGCATTCTGGGACATTTGTCTGTGTAACCCGTCCACTGTCAGTTTACCCAATTGTATTTTGGCAACTGGCATATTTCATTTCAGTCATGGAAATTTCCAAATGAACGGGGTTGATTCTTGTTGGTGACATCAATCTTGCAACCTGCATTTAGGTCAAGTCTGAGGAAGAGGGGCCGGGTAAAAAAAAAAAAAAAAAAAAAAAAAAAAAAACTTTTGAATTTGGACTGCAATGCTTAGTTCAACCCCTAATCTTACATAAAGGTCATAACAATAACAGTAACTCTATAATATGGGTAGCTTTGTAGAGGGTTTATAAATGTGTTTGCAAATGACTAATAAGTCATATACAAATTATACAAATTTAAAATCATTTTCGGAACATGCACCGAAAAGGGGCGCTGTCAACAGAGTTATTATAGACAAGGTAAAGACGGTGTTATTTTAAACTAATACCTGAAGGCCCTACAAGTTCACCAACTTGTGAAAAATAGGTATCAGATGTCCCCTGAATGCTTTATTGGTGTATTAAAAAACTTCTATGACATTACCCACTTTATGCGTGTCTATAACCCTCAGGAATACAAGTTTTAATAAACTATACTCATTCACATGATATATATATATATATATATATATATATATATATATATATATATATATATATATATATATATATATATTTATATATAGTGAGTGTGTGTGTGTTTTGAGAGTGCAGAATGGGATTTAATGTCTCCTGGCAAACTGTAATTAAAGTGCCTTCTCCTTTTATAGAGTATCAGTGAGTCTGTGTCCTCTCAATGCTTCCTGATGCATCAGTCCTACAGAACGCACGTCAATACTCATTACAAAAGCCTTGCACACAGAGAGATATACACACATACACACTCCCTTCACTCCTGAGTGATTTCCTGTTGCCGAGAGGTTTGTGAGAATAATAGTGCTGGGCAGAGGGGAGCCGTGATCTCAGTTGTAGCTCCGTCAGGCGTGAGGATGTGAGATCTCAGGTTAGACGCGAATGTGGCCCTTGCTGCTCTGATACACAGCTTGCTATATTGTGTTTGTGAGCCTGTCCTTATGGTAGGGGAAATTTTACCATCTGCATGGGGTCAAATAGAGAGTTTAGAGACTAACTTTGCGAGAACATTTTTTTATCGATACCTTGGGCGCTCTTTTGTTGGGATAAAAACAGAGTTGTGAAATCAATGCTATTCTACTATAGCACACTTCAACAAAATGAAGCTGAATGCTGTTGGAAAGATGCTTAAATAATGTATAAATAATTGGGAGAGACAAAATTAACATCACAGCATCAAAGAGTGGCATATACTCACAGTGCAGTGATAGAGGCTGAGAAGAGTGGGATGTTGGGAAATGGCCTCCACTGCAGACAGTGTGTTTCTGATAAGCTCCTCAGATGATGCTTGACCTGTTAATTGTGGATGAAATGCTCATAGAAAGCATAAAGGTAGGTATCTCACTTTTGAACAATTAATTTTTAGCTAATGGCTGAAAAATAAATATTACACTGCAAAACATCAATAATTAAACTACATTTGATCTCCTGAAAAACAACATGTCTGGAAAATTGGAGCTAAATTACATTAGAGCCGTATAACAAAGTGTCTTGAACACTAAATAATGTAGTTCATGCGAGACTGGTTTAAAATAAAAAAGCACAGAAAGAGTTGAAGAGTATGTGAAAATCTTAAACAATATGAACTTACCTATAGCACTTCCCAAACTTGTCTCATTAGAGTCAATGGAGGTTATGTGATTCTTTCCATAATAAAAAGAGATATTGAAGTTTGTTATTTTAAAAACATTCATTCATTATTTTTTTTCCTAATTATATTTTTTGTAAGTGATCTCTGTGTTTCAACTGCAGCTCCATTTGAAAATAGGTGATGAAGATTTAACATGAAGTCTAAATACTTTTTGAGTGCACTGTGCATAAATACATACATACAAACAATCAGTTATTTAAAAAAAAAAAAAGTTATATTTCACAGATCATACCCACCCACAAAATTTTAAACATTAGTGCATGCATGTATAGCAAATGAAAGAAAACATTTACTAGACGTTATAACGGTAATAAATAAAACAGAGACTCACCAGCAGTTTTCCAAATTTGATGAGAAAGGCTTCAGTCACCACCTGCGGTCGGAAGATCTGTCAAAGCAAACAGGCACAGCCATGAAGGAAACTACTCTAAAAGACACTTCACCAACCTACAACACTGTACAACATTGCTATTCACTACCCTTAAGTCTTATTCCATTTGAGTTCCACCAAAAACTGTCAGTCTTCACTTGAGCTTTAGCGGCTATGAAGTCTTACAGTTGTCTTGAACACAGCCGAATGTAAGCTGTAGATTTCTTTCATCGTACTGTAAAATCGGCAGACTTGGATCTATTAATGCATCGTGCTCACCGGCGGACGATAAATTGCCTTGAATCTTCTGGCAGGTTCAGAATTTTAGGCCGCACTGCTACGCTCTAGACGCTCAACGCTGTCAATCGTTACTAAAATCCCTGCTACAATGCGCATCGTACAGTCTGACATAAGAATGTTAATGTCACTGAGAAATGTCACCGTTAAAGTCTGCCGTGGGCTTTACCAAAGATCTCATCCGGGAACCGTCGTACCGTACAATCTGACAAGCAGCGATTGTAGAGGACAGCAAAAATCGCATAATGTTCAGCCGATTTAAGAGAAAATGTTCTAAAGCCCTGCTGTTCTGTCAGAGGACATTTTTCCCCATCACGCACCATTTCGACTAAGCAGTAGAAGATGTGGTATTCGAGTGTGTTCCATTTACAATGTCATTTTGGGATGTGATCCTCCTCTCTGGAGAACTTCAGGGCTGGTGTGAGAATGAGGGGGTTCATGTTTGTGCTGTAGGACTGTAATGATGTGAGGTCAGAGGTCATAGTCCTAGACAGCGAGGTATTGAGCTCTTATCCACTCTAGCCTCTGAGAAACACATTGGAACTGACCTCTGCACTGACCCCTGTGACTGATGAGTGCTGTGAGTGTCAGCGCAGTGTGTTGGTTGTCAGTGAAGCAACAGGCCAGAGAGACAGATGAGACCATAGAGAGGGCTCATCGCATGAATGTATGTATGGATGCACAAACACACAGGCATGCTCTCACATTACAAGAGCACGACGCCTCTCAGAACCACACAGCAGCTGAAGAGATCAGGCACACGGGGCTCAAGGGCATAAGAGGCCAGTGAAGTCTCAAAGATGCAGACCAACCTGCTACTGGGAAGACAACCAGCTATGCCCTGCAGCATTTTTCTTAATATCAGAACACACATACACACTGGATCTGTGTAGCCAGACTTTTGACTATAGGCATGAAGTCTAGCCCACACTGCAGCTTATTCTAGCCAAGAACCGCCCACTTAGGCAGGAAGGGGTCGACTGACTGACAAAAGTTTGGACATGTTATTTTTTACTTATTTTGAGAAACATTTAAAATAACAGTAAAGCCGCCACAGCTGTGAAATAACACAAATGTAAGCATGAGCATTATTCGGCAACAAAAAAATATCAGTAGTGGTGTGTGATATCACATTTTTTGTTTGTGTACGAAGAATTGTGCGACAGCGTTCATTCTATCAGTTATGGCATCTTAACACGCTGTACAATACAACACACATTTATATCAAATGTCAAAAGATCACCACACCTCAAAATGAAAATGTGTAATCATGTTGTTAATGACACGTCTATCCCCCGTTTCGTTACAAACCTGTCTTCGCAACACAAATTAAGATATTTCGGAAGAAAACCGGGAGGCTTGTAACTATCCCGTTGCCAAGTATATTATATACATGTGCTTTAAATCTTGCCCGTTAAATATTTAAGTTGTGTGCTGCTTTTCTTTAGGCCTAAAGGGTGCATACTAAAAAGCCCGCCTGATTTCTGGACTTAGTTATCTTTCGAGCCTGACTGTGTGCTGTTAAAACATGGGGCGAGTGTGGGTTCCTATGGGTTTTCCATAGAAATACAGCCGGTTAGGTCTAAAGTGATAGTAAACAGCAGGTGTGAGCAGGGCTTTTACTAACAGCAGACTAATAGTACTAAGCACGCTGCTGCTTGTCATTAAAGGGTTAATTTCCAAAAAAAATTATAATTCTGTCATTATTCACTCTCATGTTGCTCGAAACCTGTATTTGCTTATTATTTTATGGTAAACACAAAAGAAGATATTTTAAAAAAATGGATCAAACAGTTGCAGGTCCCCACTGACCCAAGAAAAAGAAAATGCTACTGAAGTCACTGGAGACTAGCAACTATTTGTTTACCTATATTCTTAAAAATAACTATTAAGTTCAACAGGAAAAAAGAAAGCACTTTTTAGTTTAAAACAGCTTGAAAGTGAGTTAATTAGCATAATTAAATTTTTGGGGTAAACTATTCCTTTTAATGTTAATAAAAACAAAACACAAAGAAAAAAAAATCACTTGTCACTACAATGATAGAGCTTAGCACAACAAATAGATTTGTATTATTATTATTATTTTTTTTTAAGTGTATAGTTCTTCCTTGGAAGCACTAACTGAAGCAGCCTGGCTACATCATCTCCTAGAAATTACATCAGCCATTAAGATTGGACATTTGGGCAAATATTTGCCGTATTTCAGCATAATATACATCAGGCGGCCACTGAATGTCTGTGGGTGATCTGTGGATGTGCTGTCTGAGGCTGGCACAACACCAACACAACTCACTGTGAGGACCATTAAAGCAGACAGACACAAACAATCAAAAGAACTGCCTATTACTCCTCTAAGCCGCCCACTGCAGCTCTGTGTTAATGGACAACAGTGTATCCTCCTTAGATGAGTTAATGACAGTGGAACTATCAGACAGACAGCTCTATCAGTGCCGACCCCTTCAAATGAGACGACTCAATCTGCCACTGAGTCTCCATGGCAAATCCTGGCCGAATGTAAAAGTGTATTTAATCAGCAGAGAGACTCATCAACTCTGCGCACTGACAAACATCTTTCTCTGAGAACACCAGATCCCTTCATATTAATTTTGGCGTGACTGAGTGTGTCAGAAGTAAATCCAATTTTGCACTGTTTGGCAACTGGTAATAATCTGTGTGTTTGTGTGTGCGTGTGTGTGTGTGTGTGAGTGTGTGTGAGCGCGTTAAAGCTGCACCGGAAAGCTCCCTAATAGATCATTTCATTCTGACACAGGCAGTGATTACACTCAGCGCATGACAGGCAGGTACGGCACATTCATTCTTTATTTTCTGTTCAGATGAAGACATTTAATAAAGCGAGAGGTGGATGAGAGTCTGGAAAGTTTTTAGTTTAAAAGACTATGATTAATGATTTACACATTTACTCTATTCCAACATTATCTATCTTAATACCTCTCTACACCTCAAAAATGAACTAAAAGATTTTTTTTTTTATCATTTCTGTCCCGATCGTGCATCTGAATATACATTCTTCTCTAATATATAGTAGTCAAAAACAATATGTGAATTCAGTTTCCCTAGAACATTACACTTAATTTCCAGCTATTATCATTGATTTGATTCTACACACCATTTAAACTTGTCCTTAAACATTAATATTACTCTATTCTCCTATTTGATACTCTTCAGCACTTTGACACAATCTGTAGTGTTAAAAGCGCTATATAAATAAAAGTGATTGATTGACTGATTGATTGAACGGCAGGCAAAAGCAACCTGGATAATCTACTTTTTAGGCACGCCTCTGAAGTGACCATCCTATACGGTACACACTTTACAAACACATGAGGCCACAAGAGAGGAGTTGTGAATGGCAACTGCCATTATAATAAATAAATATAGTACGCCCGGATTATATTACAGATGAATTTTATATAGAACAGAATTTTTAACACTTGCATGTTCAAATGGAGATGTTAGAGAGTATGTGATTTTAGAGCAAGCCCAAAAAATCCTGCAGTTTTATCATAATTGCGGGGCCATAATTGATTGTAGGTGTTGACTTTAATGTCAGATAATTAAATTGAAAGAAACATCACATATTTTAGCTACACAGACAAACGTGTTGGTCCATGGCTCTTATCCAAAATCAATCTCTTAAGCTCACACTACAGGAGTTTTAAAATTATAACCTATCATGAAATCACATGACAATCCCTGCAGATTATCCTCCCTCAAATCTTAAACACGCACACACTACAAGATGTGAACATTGTGGCGCATCGCTCTCTACATGATTTGGGGCTAAATCGGGCTAAAAATCCTGTAGTGTGAGCTAGGCTTTACTTAACTTATCTTTAAGATGTGAGAATTTGTGAGCAAGCAGAATTTTGTCAGTGAGCACACTCACCAAAACGACTAATCTCTGATTGGTAATTGCGTTCGTGATCTTAAAACGTGATATGGTATAATCCTTAATGCTGCAAAAAAAACAACACATAAAAAGAAATCTGCTGCAATGTGCACAAATCTAGATATTTCACAAATTAACAATTCACTGATTTTAAAATAAGCTTTTACTCTGTGACATGTCCCTTTATCTAGAATATTTTTTTCATTTTGGCACCATTTTTGGTCCCTGTTAAAGGGATAGTTCCCCAACAATTATGTCATTTATTACTAACCCTCATGTCGTTCTAAACCCGTAAGATCTTTGTTCATCTTCAGAACACAAATTAAGATATATTTTTATATTTTGGCTTGATTTGGCTTTTGGGTAGTAACCTTTAGATTTATAAAGACACGAGGATGATTAATGAATGACAGAATTTTCATTTTTGATTGAACTATGCCTTTAATTTCCGACCCTGGAAAGGAAAAGCGTGACTAATTGGTATTTTGTTATTCCAAGTAGATGTTCTGAACTGACCAAAAGGGTGCTAGGCCTGAACAGACTGTGAATTGTTGCTGTTCACCTTATTTTTAATATAACAGTGTGTGCAGCTATTTGTAACTTGGACGTCCAAGGCTTCCAGTGTCATCTGGCGCAAAGAAAATAGCTTGTGAAATAAGTTATTATCTATTGCACCACAAGGTAGGTCCCCGCAATGTTTGTATTTTTTTTTTCCTCAAGTTGTACCATCCTTGTGGAGATAGAAACCCAAAATAACTAGCAAAAAGATAAATATAGCAAGACCTGACACAGACACACACCTGTGAGGTGAGCAGATGCAGCACCACAGCCATCATGGGGAGGTTCTGCTTGAGCTGACGGGACTGCGTAGGAGAGGGGTGCTTCCTTCCCACAATGCTGCCTAACACGGACAGGATGTCATCTACAGAGAGCCCACATAAACAGAAGCAGTGAGAAATCAGCCAATCACAAACGATCCGTCATGATCAGTCTGAGTAGGTGGCCGGGGGCGCGAGCAGGTGCGTCTCTGTGTTGGGACGAAACCCCGCAGGAAATACTGAACCGGTTTGTACCGGTTTCAATGGGGGAGAGGTGGTGCGTAGCGGCACTGATTCACAAATGAAAAAAGAGCTATGGGTCGATACCTTAGAGCCTGCTCACGTATTCAATCAGAAAGGTAATTAAAGAGAGGCCAATCAAATTCAATCTTCATTCTCATTGCCCCCTGCTTTGTTTTGCGCATTTCGCTCTGTTCCTTCTCAAGTGGATTCTTTGCGTTCCCTTTTCCCCTCTTTTTTGGGTGTATTGTGATTGATTTACCCAGGATGGCTGGCAGTTCGTGCACGGTGTGACGGATGAAGAGGGTCAGGCATTTTGACAGGTATTCATTGCCGCTTTGTTGCTCCTTTCCTGGCGTGGCCTTTCGGACGTCTCTTTCAATGTACATCACCAGCCTGAGAGAAGGGGTTGGCAAAACATTATTATTCATCTGCAGACACCCAGACCAAACAGAGAAAGAGAGAGAGAGAGGCAGATCTGAAACACACAGTGGGGAGAGGATAGATGCTTTTAATCAATTACACTCAACAGCTGGAGGGGTGACAGAATGGAGATGAAATGGTGTTGATCCTGAAACAATATCAGGAAGGGAATGAGGTCTGTCTGCCTGGCTAAAAAGACCAGAGAAAAGCAAGATGCATCTAGCAAGGAATTGAATTTGAAGTGTATAAGGTACAGAAATTGGAGGCTGAATTAGAGATGAATGAATGTGACTTGATTCAAACATGCAAACCGACATATTAGGATTGATTAATGGGGTTGGTGTTCTCTTAGTAAAAGCTTGGATCAGATCTCCTGGGATTCTGGGAAAATTGCCTTGGATCTTACATTGTGATACCAGCACAATCCCTGGGGCGTGATGAAATAAATGTTGTTCTTTTTATGAATGTTTTTGTACTTGTAGAAAAAAAAGAAAAGAAAAAAAGATTAATGTTTGCAGCACAAGCTATGTAGAAACGAGTCAAACAATAACCTTTAGGATTTGTAAGAGGCCTGTTTAAATCCATAAACTTAAAAATAAGCAACAGTAATGACGCCTAATGCTTCTTTAGCAAGCACCGTACATTAAATTTTAACACTTGGCATTAGAATGTCAATGACAAAAGAGTAGCTCAACACGCTATTGATTCAGCCTCACCTCTAGTATCTCAAACTAATCAATTCACTACAAACAACAGATGCGTCTCGCGAGGGAAGTAGCTAGCATGCAATATTCATGATATTGTTATGTATGTCATGGACAAAGTGAAGAACATGAATAAGAAAAGAGATGATAAAGCTTGGGTAGTGAAGTGAGGATCAGGCCATTCTCAAGAACTGCTGATCAGTGTAGTATCTATCGTCTCTGATTTATAAACCACGTAAAAGAAATGCAGTGGCCAGCAAGTCATTATTTACTTCATTACAGTCTTCATCATTTTGGCTAAAGGATCAAATGATCATAATTCACTTTAAATATTTTCTTTTTTATACCTTTACGTAGGTATAAAACAGCAGTTAGCATCACTGACAGCAAACACGGAAGCATGAATATGAAGTTTGAGAGGTATATGGCAAGATTTTCAACAATTAATGATTCAAAGTTTAAATTTGCTCCTCATGCAAAACTATCACATGGCTTGAAAAGATTTTCACATAAAGGTTTCATTAGCAAAATATCAGTGTTAAACAAACAAAAAGCTTTGTGAACATGGTGTATTCGCATGACAAATTTGAAATTAATTCAAGCAAAATCTGTATTTAAGTTGGTCTCTGTTGCACTTTATTGCAGATTGCGGAGAATCGCACAAAAAAATACCAGACTGAATTTCACAAAGCAGCTGTGGTAACACTTTACAAGAACATTTGTTAACATTAATTAATGTATGAACTAAAATGAACAAACAACGGTCAACATTTATTACACTCTTTATTAATCTTGTTAATTAATGTTAATTCACAGTGCATTAATAATGTTAACAAGCACAACCTGTGATTTTAATAGCACATCAGTAAATGCTGAAATTAACATTAACTAAGATTGTTCGAAGTCTGTAAAGTGTGGTTTAATATTAGTTTGTGTTAATTCATGTAGTTAATCGAGGTTAATTAATAAACCTTATTATAAAGTGTTACCACACCTTACAGTAAGTCAAATGTTATTTATATATTTAACTATTTATATTAATTCATTCGGGTGCCGCTTATTTGTATAGTTTGGTACAGCAGAAAAAAAAAAAAAAAAAATAAAAAAAAAAAAAAAAAAAAAAAAAAAACACCATAAAAATAAAATTCATTTTTATTTCACGAAACAGTGGTTTACTTAAATTGTGGCTGTGCATGTAGATAAATTCAATTATGTATTACAGCTTTGCTAAAACATACAAATAGTAGTTTCAAATCAAGTTCAATAAAACAATGCTGTATTTTCAGGCACATATTCATATCGAACCAAAAAACCCGTAGGTTGACTCAACATCAAGTCTATCCAGATACACCGTGAAGTACTCATTAAATTAACTGCAGGACCTAAGACGTTCCAGGATCATTCATTCACTATTCTTACACTAAAAAGATGCAGCTCTGCCAACAGTGCAGATATGTCTTTAAAAATAGCTTGTCAAGAGCAACCTCTCCTCTCCTCTCCTCTAAGTGAGAGAAATGAGGTTGTGAGAGGGTGAGATTCACAGCACCAGAAGTGACAGCCGTCTCTGCCCTCAAGCCCATGCTAATTAAGAAACACTGTTAATTAACTTGTTTGCAGCCAGCACTGCACACTTCTATACAATCAGTGCCTCAACATTTCCCCGTAAGCGAGTCAGTTCCTCCCAGCCCCTCATAACACACACAAGCATGCAAACTGGCACACACAAATAAACACACACACACACGTTTCTGCTGAGGCGCGTCTCTCAAATTAGACACGGATGAAAAAGCAAACAGTGAGAAAATTGCACAGAGCCCAGCAGTGTGGGAAGGAAATGCACCCAGCAATTATACCAGAGGCTGAAAGTAAGTTTGAACAGAGGACTAGAGGGAACACACTGGATTAAACTCCAATGAGAGAGCAATCGCCTACTTAACTAGCACACTCAAAAAAAAAAAA
Organism: Puntigrus tetrazona; assembly: GCF_018831695.1. Classification (NCBI taxonomy): domain Eukaryota; kingdom Metazoa; phylum Chordata; class Actinopteri; order Cypriniformes; family Cyprinidae; genus Puntigrus; species Puntigrus tetrazona. The sequence continues at coordinate 9,472,919 of NC_056714.1, forward strand.
AAAAAAAAAAAAGAGGAGAACTGGGACCTGGATGCAAACCCGGCGAATACATACTGTATTAAAGTTGCACTGGCCAAACAAATAAAAGCATAAGCTAAAATGAGCATTACAAACAATTAACAGCGCTTGTTTGGGTGACCAAAACTCAATAATGAAAGATTTTATCTTCCCTTTGAATTAGTTGCACAGTGACTTGACTCTATTGAATTGTAATTGGCACTGAAATGAACACAGAAGTTCTGTGCTCAGGGATATTCTTGGTAAAACCCTTCCGAGAATAGTCGATATAGAAAGTGCCAACCAAACGAAAAGCTTTAAACGTCCTGTAAACAGAAATGTGAGAGGTCACAATCGAAAGCAGTACAACAATACGAATCATTCGTTACATTGAATTTTATTTAAATAAAAACAGTAAAATGGATCATATTAATTTATGTTCTATTAAGGTTTTTTGGTCACACTTTAGGTAACTATGACTTTTGCCTCAAATTGTTAATTTACTGCTATAACAGTAAGGTAGTTCAGTTAAGGCATTGGGTAGGATTAAGGATGTAGAAAAAGGCCTTGTAGAACAAGACATTAATATGTGCTCAATTAACACTAATAAATGGCTAATATTCTAGTAATATGCATACTAACAAGCAACTAATAAGTGAGTGTAACGGTAAAATAAAATGTTACTTTTTTTTTTTTTTTTTTTTTTTAAAGAAACAGCTGAATATTTTTTTTTAATAATTCCAGAAATACTGATCGATTCATTGATCGATTTTGACTGATGCTTTTTTTAAGAATTGCCTGTAAACACTTCAAAAATGTGTAACACTGCTTATTCATGAGTCCACAGTTCACTGACAGGTCCAAAAGAAATGTAACACTGACCACCCACTCTCCGTGGCCTTAGTTCTTGGAAAAATGACAAGTGTTCTTGTCAGCTTTTATGAGAATTCTAAAATTTTACTTAAAACACTCACAGACAAACGATCTTGGTATGAAACTAGGGTATAAAAGACCACAAACCAGACTAAAACTAGACCAAAATGGAAAAGCCATGGGTTGTAAACTAAGAACACCCTATGATTCAGTTTCTTGTAAGTCCAATTTTAGTAGCAATAACTTGAAGTAATCATCTTCTGTATGACTTTATCAGTCTCTTTCATGGTTCTGGAAGAATTTAACCCATTCTTCTTTACAACAATGCTCCAGTTTATTGAGGATCATTGGCATTTGTTTATGCAAAGTTTACGCTCAAACAGCTTAACCTCTGGTCTATGTTTGTTCATCGGATTGGCTAGCTGCTATGGTGCCTACTACAAACGCAGTTCAAGCCGAAAGCGTGCTCTACAGCTCACACGGTACTTTGATTTCACCGATAGGTCTTCTTTGAGGAAGTCTACCGGAAGCTTAGTTTGGGCCACAAAAGTACACATGCACAATAACGTTTGTTGCTGCTGAAACTATCTATAAGAGAAAATTAAATCTGTTATGACATTTGCAATGCATTATGGGATCGCATAGTCACCTAAATTTGCAAGCAAACAATCGTAAATTTATTCTCTAGGTCTAACACACATGTGGACAGCATTTCTTTCACCATGAATGGTAAATTATGCTATGATATGGGGGGAAAATGGCATAATATTATTAGCATTTTACAGGGCCAGTTTTTTTTTTTTTTTACTTAAAAAATGTAATAAATAAATATAAATTGGCATTACTGGCATGGGAGCATGGGTGGAATGTGTGTGTGTGTGTGTGTGTTTTCAGCTTAATTCAGAAAGTAGGGCAAATGAATAAAAAATACCTTTTTTGGGGGTCCATTTTTAATAGATGGTCTTTCCGTACTCAGAAACCAATCTAAAAAGCTCTAAAAGTTACAGTGTGTTTTCATAGCATGTTGATCACTTATTTCAAAAGAACAAGGAGTATTTGATTCCATGTGCTATGTTTATGTTCAAGTATTCTCAGCAAATAAATGATCTCTGATGCAAGGATTGCAAACAACACGTCTCGCCATTTCACAGTCAGTTTCCAGAAATGAAGCAAAATAAAATACAAATGGGAGCGTGTGGGCTACATTCCCAACATGGCACCGAGCTCATCTGCAGAGAATGCTGTTTGTTCTTAGATTAGACTGATTGAGCTTGACGGCTGTGTAGGTGACCTCCATTGATTCTATGTGATGTGTGTTTCAGTATGTTGAAAAGCTACAGCACAATGAATTGTTCCCTTGAGAGAGAAATATAAAGTCATTGGAGCTTAAGGCTGAACAGGATGGGCTGATGCTTGTTTGTTTTCAATTTGTATAAGGACAAATACATGATCTCAAACTTTCAAGCACTGCTAACTAATTCAAAACACTAATCATCATCAAAATTGAGAACTTCTACATTTTTAATAGAAAAGACAACACCATTCCGAGTGCAAAAAGAAAACACAGAGAACATCAAAACTACGAAATACAACTGATTGCTCTGAATACCGTTTGTGCCGTAATCTACTACAGCGTTCCAGTTTTCATTTTCTCTTCAGCCAAGTCTTTCTTCCAGGGTCAAGCAGAACAGAGCTACTCTCTTAATTGACAGCAGCTTTAAAGCAAAGCTCATCTCTTAGAATCTTGGGAGTAATTTGAAGAGAGAGCATTTTCAGGTGTGTAATTCATTTGATTGAGCTTTGAGTTCAAAGGAATTATTCTTATACTTCTCGGTGTTAATAAAAGTGATGGGATAAAACCACACAGCCTAGGTTATGCAAAGAGTTATTAGACACCGTATTTCTTTTCCATTTCAATAATCTAACAAAATTCTGTGTCCAACTTGAACAAAAGCAAAAGTTGTATCTTGCTTTTGTTAAAGACACCCCAACTCAAACTCCTGCATACCACCAAAAAACCTCTAACCCCACCATAAAACAAGCACGCAAGCTTTCAAATTAAACTTTCTAGTGAGTGGTGAACATTTTCAACAGTGTACAATTGTTACATTTTCCAGGATTAATGTACATTTAGAAACATTTGTTAAATTCAGAATCTAAACCTAGCCAATAGTGTTAACCATTCAGTGAAGCCACTTCAACTTGCTTCAATAATATTAAGTTGTTTTATTAAGCATCGAAACTCATGTTTCTCAGGACCTGTACCTGATCGCCTTATAGCAAGAACAATAGCAAGTGTACCAGGTGAGCTATAGAGCATGTTTACTACATAAGATAAAACATAGTTCACACTCAGGAAAATTTACTTGAAACTTGCTAAGTTGCACATTATTACAAAAAGCAATTTGCAAAGACTGTGAAAAAGCTGGATCACGAAAAATTTGAACGAGCATAGACACATTTAAGGCAGATTGGGGGAGCATTCCCTTCGGACACAATAATAATCCACTGTGTCTTTCATTGGCTCAAATGATGACTGCTATGTTCATTATTACATCCAGAAACAAAACACCTCATTCGCTCAGGAGCCATTCTTGTCTACATCTGCTATGGCATCGAAACAATGGCGGACTGATGGCAGCTCGCTCAGGGAAGGTCTGAGGTAAGACACCAGTCCATTATGTGCTTAAACGCTACTGTCGACTATCGTGGGATTTTGTAATTTCACTTAGGCATAAGAGAATGGCTTTAATATGAGAAAGGGGAAATAATTTAACACATTTAAAAAAAAACTAATTCTACACACACTGCCATCAACACACATTGAAGTTCAAACAACTTGTAAAAATGCATGTCGCATCTGATGACACCATAATTCAAGGTTATGAGCAAATATATTACATACATTTTGGTTAGGGATGCGCAACAGCGATAGAGCACTCGGCCGTGACGGAGTTGATCGATCATGAAAACGAGGATCACAGAAAAAAAAAACGTCTGTTTAGTTATAGCAACACTTCGGGTAGCACCATGAGCTCTGATGGTTTAGCTCCCCAAACAGCATGTGGTTTAAAGTATAGACGTGAGAAAAGAAAAAAAGCTTGTCTAGTCACACAGTGATGTCTGTGTTTGCTACATACATCTGATTAATCTAATATAGGATGAGATGGGATATTAACATTTATCAACATGCTAAATACTCTGTATATTACCAGTGCTTAGTTTCATGCTCAAATGCAATGCCCGGTACTGACTGTATTAAAAACTGATTCTATAATAATGGTGCAGTGATTTTTGTCATCATATTTGTTCATTCTATCCTTACCTGTGCTTAACCGCTTTGTTATAACCTGAGTAATTGATTGATTATTTATGAAACCTAACGATGATCGAAATAAGAAATTGCCAAAAAAGGCCATCCCTAATTGTAGTCCCAGCAAATGATATTTAAGAACATCTTGGGCATTTTGGTTGATAATTTTTAGTTTTTATTATAATTATTTGCAGTAAAGTAAACACCTAAAAAACAGCCCCATACGGTATTATGGTCAACTGTAATTATAGAACTACTGAGGGCTCTCTCTTCCATAATTAGTATTTGCCTTAGGTCTCTCTTTGTCTCTTTTTTTTCCTGAGTAATTTCATGTTTTGGTCAACGAGCAATCATCACCACAAATCTAAAATACACAAGAATGATATTTCATCACAAGAGCACCCATATAGATAGCACTTTGAGGGTCCTCACAAAATTGAACACACCTCTGCTTACTGACAGGAGAGAGGCAGTAATGACAACCCTGATATTTACAAGTGCACCAGAGTTCTGTTGCTGCCAGACTGGATTAGCCTATAATAAATTTCCTCCTCCCAAAAGGCTATCATTTTCCCTCTCTCAGAATGAATTGTTGTCGGATGTCAGGGATACTCAGTACTAGTAGGTGAGGAGGCACGTGGGAGAAAATGAAAATCCGGAGACATGAGCGTGATTTACAAAACCATTTATTTCGAGATGTTAGGATCAAGCAGTCCTTTATTAGTCGGACACGGCGAGCCGGCCGCTACATTACCTGAGGAAGAATAGAAATGAGGAAAGGGAACAGTGACTTTCACAATAAATTACATTTACTGGGCGCCAGGACTGCTGAGCGCGGTTAGGTCTACATGCATGCAGTTATAATTGGAATCCTACGCAAGATCGTTTTTTGACTGAATGACTGGGAACAACAGGAGTGACAGGGTAACATTTTATTCCCTTGCGTTCTTTGTTATCCTGACAGTTTGAGCTGTAATGCAGTGATTTGTGAACCGGCACTTATAGACCTACAGAATGGGGTCATATATTTGGTCTTTGTCTGCTCTGAGGCAACATTTTCAACTTATCAGTGAATTATCAAACCCTTGATTATATGAATTAGGTGTGTCAGAGCACAGACAGACCTCTTTTGAGAACTGATGAGGGTCTCTGGGAGCAGCTTTAGATCTACTGCTGTACAGAAAATAGACCAGATTTTCTTATTCATGGAATCTAATTTAAAGAGTGGGCAGCACAAGACAGAGATGCAAGAGAACAGCTCCAGCTAAACCAAGGGCACTCAAATTTCATTTACCACCAGCCAGTCAATAAAATAACCTGGTAAGAGTATCAATATTTCATTTTAGGTTGTTTTTTTGTGCGCACTAACCAACAACCAGATCAGCCCCAACTTAACAGTCTCAAATGCTTTAAAATAGACCATTTCGTTTGTAGTTAAGATGAATTTAAACATGCTTATTTAAAATGCATTAAAATTAGACATACTCTGCCAGTTTGTCCAAAGAGTAACCATCCGTGAAATCTCTCCAAGTTACCTGGGATATCACACTGAATATATAAAGAATTCTTAGGCCCCAGCTAAGGTCAGTGTACATGACTCTACCCTCAGGAAAAGTGGGATCCATGGCAGACTAGCAAAGAAGACTCAAGCAAACATTAAAACCTGTCTCAGGTTTGCAGCTGTATGATCCTCAAGAGTAGTGGAACAATGTCTTACAGACCGATGAATTGAAACGGGAATGTTTTGGGAATGGTTTTCTGCATCAGGAGCTTGGATGCCTTGTCGTAGCTAAAGAAACCATTCTGTGTAGCAGAGAATGTTAAACCATCCATCTGTGAATTCTAGTTGAGGCATAGCTGGATCATGCAGCAACACAATATTCCACGACATAAAAGCCAGGACCTAAAACATGCAGTTCATGTTCGAAAGACCCACAAATATCGCTGAACTAAAACAGTTCTGTGAGGAGGATTGAGTCAAAAGTGTGTAACTGGTGAAACTAACGTAACTGTTGGGGGTGTAAACAGTGTAAACTTTTTTTATTATAATTTTTTTTTTTTTTTTTAACAAAAGCTACCCTCAAAATTACTCCCAAATAAAACGTTTATATATAAGAAGAAAACGCTTACGCCATGTTAACAGAAGCATAAAAAGCGAAGCGTGCATATAGACTTAGTAATACTAACCAGTTATGGGAGACAAAAAGGAAATGACATTTTACACAAGTGTGAAATGGAAATCATAAACAAAACTTACTTGACCAGAACAGATCATATATCAATATCCTGAAAAAACAGAATGCCCATTAATAATGAATAGTTGCCAGTACACATCAGGTTTTCTTGATATTTTACCATCTGTCATGTGCACATGTACTTTTCATATACCTTCTGGAGGTTTGTTGGACTGGGTTATTTATATGCTTTTGTCTATTTTATACTTCTGTTCATAGAGTTAGAGTAACATGTGTCATAGAGTAACATAGTTGCAGTTATAACAATATATAAATATAAACAGATTAATCTAAAAGTCTGGTTATGTGAGGACTCCTCATTATTAATAATACATAACAGTTTACCTTGATCTTACAATTTTAGAATGACTAATTATATTTTAATTTTATATATTTGTTCTTGGGACATTTCTCATTAAAAAAACCCACTTCCAACCACAATACCCACTGTCTAGCCAACCATAATCGTGTCATTGAAATATTTGCTTATTTAACTGAATTAGTCATCTATCTCACATTCGTTTTTTTTTCTTGTAGAACGCAGTGTATAGTAAGAAGCCTCCATTAAGATTTTAAATAAACTATAATTAGTGGAAATGTCAATAGTAGTTATTGGTAAGCTAGCTAAAACATTAATAAGGTGCAGTTGCATTTACAGTCGCTGAGTGAAATTCCTCACTCATTTTTGTATTCTTGCAGTTCCTCGCACACTTGTTGCTTGTGTTGAACAGAAATCAGCTTGGTTTGAAAGTGACTTCACGCATCGCTACATTATTAACATAGGCCTTTCTTGCCTGGGAAATTTTTCAAATTTAACAGCGCCTTTACTAAGCGAGAGCTAGAATAATGCTTTTGTTCCCACCTAAAATGATCCAGAACAACCCTGTAAAGCACTGTCAACCCAGCATATTATCCTCAACTGTAAAAATTAATTAGAAGTAGTCCGTAAAAACTGATATAAATCATAAATATTTCATTGTGACGATCAAACGAAGCACAATAAATATGAAAAATAAAGTCCATATGGATAAAGGAAATCCCACACACACATTGTTAGAGTATAATGGCGTTCAAATGATCAGTTAACCACAGTATAGAGGTTAGTAGTTATCACCGCTGTAATAAAACCGTTTTCTACAATGCAGAAATTCTGCAAACTCCATTTCTGCGGCCTCTAAAATGAAACATTCTTATCTCAACGTTCAAATTAAAAACTCCAGTAGAGCTCCAACCCCCTTCCCCATCAGAAACCTCCAGAGGACCAATCCTAGAACAGAGACATCTCCTCACTACCTCTGAGCTCTGCTGCCGTCTCATTGAGTTAAAAACATCCCCTTATCTGGGAGCTGGGAGAACTCCATGTGTCTGCTCAGACCAGAGAGGGGCTGGGCACAACGTGTCCGGTTTGACACGTCTGAGGCAGGCTGCAGCACTCATCTGACAGGGCTGCATGCAGCAGACGCTGCACAGCTAATTAGAGAAGTGTTTATGAGAACAGCGAGGAAACGCTCTCACTCTGGGAGATAGAACGCTGGGTCAGTTCTGACACACTCCATCAGCAAGGCACTGCTTGGACTCGGAGGTACATGGAGAAAATGAGCAAGAGAGAGAGATGAGGAGAGAGAGAGAGAGAGTGAGAGCACATCTCGTTCCTGGGCTTGTTGCAGAGGAAACGCTAGTGATGACAGACATCCTGTGTTTGTAAGACAGTGATGAGGCCAATTAAGAGCTTCAGCTGTTCAAGACTGGCTTCAAATTAAATATAGATGAATTAGGAGAACATGATTAAAGAAAATGACCAGTTGTATTCTGAAGATGTACATACAAAAGGAATAATGAGATCAGTTTCAAGATCCAGTCTTCTTATGTAAGATTCAAGGAAAGAAATTCAGTGATGGAAAAAGTAACGGTTTTAAATTGTCGGCCCGCTTCTGCCATTGGTTTCTCAGTTGGAGGTCAAGCCAATCGGCTACAAAGCCAAAAAACTGGATTAAGGAAATTTCAAACCAAATTTGTATTTTTGTTAGTTTATTTTTTACAGTTTTTTTTTTTTTATAGTAATGCAATGCTCTGAAAGTGCCACAGAGTTTCACTGTTTTCAGGGAAATCTATTATTAATGTATCACTTACAGCTGTCTCTGCATATTAAACTGGGATATGTTCTACCTGGTCTCATGGCATAAACGTACCTTGGTGCACGGAATACATACCAACAAGAACGTATGACCGCAGTTTCCAAAAGAAATGAACAATAGAGGCAGTAAAACTCTGACACCTCTTATTCCTGTTCACACAAATTTATAGACTTTCGATAAATAAAGGACAATTTTTCGCACAATTACGAGACTTCAAAACCATATTAATATGCTGGGTATGATTTTTTTTTTTATGTTAGCATCACGCATATCCAGCTATATATCTATGGGTTTTCATAGGCGGTATGTTTGTTTATATATATATATATATATATATATATATATATATATATATATATATATATATAGAGACATATATGTGAGAGGCAAGGAGCTCTGTTTCTAATACTATGTACTTATGGTTCAACAAAACAGTTCAGATCTCCATACACTCCAGAAAGTTAAAACGACAGGGTTGCATCAACAACCTTTTTTAAATCAGTTTTGCATTTGTTAACACTGTCGAGCAGGTTTAGGGTTGGATTTGCTGTAAGACATATTTCTAACATGAACTAACAGCATTAATTTGTAGCAACAGTCCAGGATATTTGAACATCTACAAAAAAACCCAAAAACAATTATTAATTATCTACTCTATTACAGCTTTTTACTAATTAAGAATTAAGTTTTGATATTGTACAGTAGGAAATTTACCAAATATCTTAACACAGATTATCTTTACTTACAGAAAAATCATTCATTTTGACCCATACAATGTATTGTTGGCTCTTGCTACATATATACCCGCGATTTATGACTGGTTTTGAGGTTCAGGGTCACATATACACACAAGTGAAATTACAGCATGCAGTGAGTGCTCAGTTTACTTCATATAACTGCACTGGTCAGCTGCGGAAAGATTTACAGTGCATGCTCTACCGGATAACATTGACGTGATGCATCAGACACTGTCAGGGAGACTTCCAGATGGTGACAAGCAATCATAATGCTTGTCATCATGTTTAACACCCTTTCACAGCATCTGCAATAAACAGAAAATTGCTCCTGATGTTGATCTTCAACTATTTTTCTGCTAACCTTTTCTGAGGAAGGATGAGAGAATAGTACTCATCTATTAAAGTTCTCACGCGGCTTCTAGAGGCAGCTGTCTGCTTATATATTCTCAACTATAAGAGACACAAAATAGACAAATTATTAAAGTCGTTATTTTAAATGCCTTTTGCACTGGACCAGGTTAGCTTTCCAGCAAAAAGTTGCCGAAGTGACTGAGGTTTATCTTCGTTAAATTTGCTTGATGAAACCAAATCATTTGACAGTGAGTCAGACTAACTGAAATAAGCCTGGCCGGTTTGGTAAACATGTTTTATAAAACAGGCCTCGAGGCATTAGAAGTCAGAAGACACGTAAGTTAATTTATGATTTGCTGTCCGTTTGAACTCAAGTGATAAATGCAATAACATTTTTTTTTCTATTGCATCGAAACGTATTGTGTTGAATAAAATCAAAATGGGATTGCACTGCATCGTAAAAGTAGTAAATCACATCGCATCGTATCACACCGGCCTGAGTTATGGAGATGCACATCCCTATTTAAAAATAATAAAATAAAGAAATGCATAAAAAAAGGACTGTCCATTGCACTCAACGCTGCAAGACTTAAATGTACAGATCTATTCTGACACATCTCTTTGGTTTTGTGTTTTCCATTGCTATATAACAATGTCAGACACTGCAATTTAAGTTATCACTACTAAAACTCTGCAGAGTGTACCTAGCATAAAAAATACAACTATTATTCAATTATGAATGGGTTACACATAAAAAGTGAACTAAGACACACCACTACAATTAATGAAAACTTAGCACTGTATTAATTTATATATTATAAATATATATATACTATAAACTAGTTAATAAAACACATTAATATACTATATATATATATATATATATATAAATATATATATATATATATATATATATATATATATATATAGAGTCACCTGCCAGTGGGTCTGTAATTACATTACAGTACCTCAATTTTTGTGATTTGTGATAGCGGAATGCAAAGCAAAATAATAAAAAAGTTGCATTCTTTTGGGATGCTGCATAATTTGACATTTAATCTCAAGATAATCACTAATATATATATATATATATATATATATATATATATATATATATATATATATATATATATATATATACACACACACACACACACACACAAAGACACAGGCACAAGACCTCATAACACTAAATCACAATCATCTAACTGAATTATCTCTAATTGAAAGTTGCAATGCATTAGGTGTGTTCGACTTGAAGCGAAGCAGCAGCGACTGATCAGTGTATGATATCAAAGTACCACATGAGTGTTTGACAGCTAATGGTTCCATATGCTCTTTATAATCGCCCTCACAGTACTTAAATGTCATGCACCGATCGGTCTCTGAAGCACTGCTTTAAGTCACACACACCTATTATTTCATGCTACGTGGATTCAGATGTTTCTGTCAAGTAACAATGGTGGGAGATTTCGCTCACCTGCCTTCTGGCATAAGTGTTAAGCAATATCCCGATATACTGCACAAGAGTGAAGGTAAATTATTTTGCAGCCTGGGTAACAAAAGAGGTCTACAACTGACTGTCATCTAAGCAGGAGCAAACACCTCAGACAAACAGACCTGTGGAATCAGAGGAAATGCAAGCAGCTTACCATGTTATTGCTTAGTTCTGTCAAGTGCTTTGACACAATCTCTATTGTTCGAAGTGCTATATAATTAAAGGTGACTTAACTTGAGTTACTTTGGTAAATGTAATATCATGATTAAAAAAACAAAAAAAGTAGAATCCTGGATGGACATCATTACATTTTTAAAAAGCATTTGACTTTAGCTGTACATTACCAGTACTGAGCTTCCTGCTGAGTTTCGTGAAACTTTTGCAGTCCCTGAAATTCCTTAAAAATCTTTAACCAAAACTGCTACTGTCCAGTAGAGAAACAGACCCACTGGAGTTCCCTTCCTCTCATGCATCTATCTACCAACCATTTATGAAACATATATGATATTGATTTGGTCCATGTGTTTCCATACCTCCATCTCCCCAACGTTCTCTTTCTGATTCATATGTGGAATGTATTGTAGTGTGGTTTATGATGTGTTTGCACTTGGATAAGGGGCACAAGAGGAACATCTATCCTTCTTTTTTCCTTTGTGCTCGTTTCTTTGTTTACCACTCCGTGTCTATTTGGCTCTCAGCGCTATTGAGGAACAGAAGCATTTCACCGGATCTATAATGCGCGGGCTCTGTCGATGCATCCTGCACAGTTGGTTGATGGGATTTCATTGTGTAGAGTGTTTACCTGGAGTTACAGCAGAGCAGAAGCATCTCTCTGTTGTTCATAAGGACCTGCAGAAGAACGAGGAAGGCCTTGGCACGGATGACTGAAGACGGACTCTCCAGAGAGCGGATTATCTTCATAACAAAGTCCTGCAAAGAGGCGTTCAAGCCGTTAGCGCAGTCTTGTTAGCGCACATGCATCATTTAAAGAGACCGGGAGGTCTCTGGACATTTAGTGTGGCATAAGCCCCAATTGTCTGACAGTAATTTGACAGGTGCTATCACTTACACAGCGAGGTGCTGGAGGGGATGGAAAAGCCCCCCAAAATGCACTTGATATAAAACAGAGGTTAATAAGCTAATGAGTTCCACAGCATTTAGTGGGCAGCAAATCAGGAGGAATTGATTAACTTTCACTATCAGCATAATTGGGGGGGAACTGTCAAAAGCAAAAACAATCCGAAACATTAGGATTAACTACAGCTCGAGAAGAGGAGTTAATTAATTTCAAACGCACCTACTGTACTCTCGGCATGGATCGTAATTACATCAACAGTATTCCAAGCTGCACTCCGAGATTGCGGCACTTCCTTACCCAATTAGCCCAGTCGCTCGACGCTTCATTGAAATTTAAATTCTATGCTAGACAATGTATGAATAAACACGCCGTGTTCTGGACTTCTATTCGTCAGGGGAATTAAACTGAGAAATCCACAGCAGTTTATAATTGGTCCGGAGGTGATCCAGTAAGTTTTAGGCACTCAAACGATTTTTTTTTTCTCCTAATATTCAGACTCAAATTGGAAATTTACATGCAAATGAATACAGGTCAAAGAAAATTAGCATTGTTAATCTGAGAGGGCCTTGAAGGCAGTATACAGTGGCATTTAAATCAATTTAAACAGCCCATTTTGCGATTGATTACGGTCTCAGATAAAGAGCAAAACAGAGTCATACAAGGTTTCGTTCATTCTTGACACGCTTCGTGGCCTGCACTGCTTCACGGGCTGCTGGCTAAATCTAGGAGAAACAGAAGTTTCAACCAGTTTTTGAAAAACTTTTTAAGAAACTAACTTTTTTATAGGAATTTTATGGGGAAAGAACTGTTGAAAAGATTCCTTGACATTATTGTCGAGGTTGCATGATTAAATGTGTGTGTGTGTGTGAGCGTTTTGTGTTTTTTCTTTACTTTTCTTTTTTAGACAAACAAACACTTTTTCTTGTTACAAAAAATAGAAAATAATGGCTGATGAAAATTCAGCTTTTCCATCACAGGAGAAAAATAGAAAAAAAAGTAAACACTACAAAATAGTATTATATTAAATACAATAAATAGTAATTAACAGTTTAGGAATGCACAGTTTTAATGTATTTGTATTAAAGAAACGCAGCCTTGGTGAAAATCATTCAAACATTTTGACCACAAACTTTTGAATGATAGTACGAAACATTTCATTACTTTAAGTAATGAAATTTATTGAACCTCCATTATATAAAAAATCTAAAAAATATACAGCATATATATATAATATTAATTATATATATATATATATATATATATATATATATATATATATATATATATATATATATATATATATATATATATAAAAATATAAAGTTCTGCCTCCAAAAGTCAAGGTTAGAAAAAAAAAAAAGCATTCTGCCAGTCTTTCTGCAGGTGTTACTAACAAAAGAAAGAATGCTGAGTGGCAGTGAGGCATAGCGGCTGTCAACGCAGCTGCTTCAGAACACTGTATTGTTGCTGAGATGAACAAAAATGGTCCGATCTCAAAGTTGTTGACCGATGAAGTGCTGCCAGTACTAAGAACGATGCAGGCTGTCAATAACGCAACGCAGAGAGAGAGATGGCACAGGATGTACAAAGTGTGTGTGCCAAACTGAAAGGAATCAAAAACTTATTGGCAGAACTTGCTTGAAAACTAAATATCTAAATAAATAAATAAATAATACTGCTCTATATGCAGCATTTCCTTCACATCGGGCATTGACATTCTAAACTGCTGCTACACCGGCACTCCAGTTGGGAAGGTCTGAACTCAGACACACATGGTCTGAACAGAACTGCAAAGTCTAAAGAGTTAAAGTACCATAAAGCTTTATTTATATTGTACTGACCCCTTCTATCACAAGTCACAAGCAATAAAGGAAACTAGGGGCAACTGTAATGTTCTAAATGTTATAGGCATATAGTATTGTAATAGTATGAAAATAATATATCTAAAGTGTTTTTTGCTGAATCATAGATATCAATGGTGTTGCTGGTATTTACTATACAGCAAATTTCTACACTTTTTTGATAAACTTCCTGCTTATTCAATATAATGAAGTGAACTGGGATGGTCGAAAATTCCTGCACTTGTTAAGCGCATGTCATTTGAAGACTGATAGCATTGTAGCTTTGTTTATTAAAGAAACCAATACTTACAACCTGTTTACTGATTTTTGACTTTTTTCCTCACTCCTTGTACATATCGATTGTAATCAGATTAAAATAACAATAATAATAATAAATACAACTAATTTTGTCTCTCTAGGAACTGACTGAATTTGCTGGAAAGACTTAACTCAAAGACTATTCATTCAAGAATCACAAATAACTATATTTCTTACATTATGCACTTAAAGGTGCCAAGATTTTCAATGAATAACATCAGTCCGTTCATCACACAAAGATATCACACAAGACACTTCACAGAACCTTTAATGCACAAACCCAGAGACAGGTTTTGGACTACCGATTTATATGCTTTTAAAGTTTGAAACCTCATTATACTAAAAAAGTGACTATAGGAAATATCACTGAATAAATAAAGGGACTGAAAAGCAATATATTAATTTTAGTGATCATGTTATAAATAAATGTTCACAGAGTATCTTGTTGAAGACTTTAACAGACCTTTATTTAAGTAAAATATATTTAGTGATTTAACTTCTCTGTCATGGTATGAATATTAATAGTTGATTTTTTCCCCCCTAATGAAAATAATGAAAAATAGAGAACTAAAAAAATAAGGATAAGGGAGAGAAATATGGTGAGAATGAAAAGAAAAACAGTGGGGAAAAGCGCGCAGAAGACTAATAGTCAGCAACAGAAAAACAGAGTGGTAGAGAGCAGTGCAAGAGTAAGTGCTGTCATAAACGCAGTCGGAATGCAACAAGGTGTGTAAAATCTGTGCAGTGTCCTTTGGGTTTCTTTGAACAGGAAGTACAAAACGCCATGTTCTCAGGGCAATTGCACGGATGCTCCCCTGCTCCAAACTTAACTCAAAGAAATCTCACCTAGGACTTCACATGCTAGAATTGCTGTGTGCAACTAAATTGTAGGCAACACAGCACACGTGTCCTTTCCTGTTTCCCTACTGATATGCTTCTCAACTATTTTTAACACTCTCATTAAAAGTGATAGGAAAGAGTGTGAAGGTTTTCTGAATGAAAAAAAAAAAAAAAAAAAAAAAAAAAAGAACATGAGAGAAAATAAACACATCAATCATTAAGGTGCGTGTTTCGTTCACACCGCCACTTTATTAATATTTAAATATATAAAAACATGTTTGTATATTTCTGATAACTATGAATTATGCAGCCACGTCAAATCCCAAAACCTCATCCTAAGCATTGCCGAGAACGATAAACTATAGAATTATTTATTAAGACTGCACACTCTTGCTTAACATTAGAAAAGCTGCTATACTTTAGAAAAATTTCTATAAATGTTATCGGGAATGTTTGATCTGGACGCTGGCAACCTGATTAAAAATATAAATATACTGCATTTAAAAATGTTTATATACTGTAAGTGTTTACTTATCAGGATTATTTCTTAGAGATAAAAAAATGCAATTTGGATGATTTTTGAGATGATTTTATTTAACATTGCATATGGACTGGATTATTTATATAGATATGCACACACATACTTTTTCATATAAGTATACATACCCTGTCCTGTACCAGTCTGTGGGAATGTGCTCCTGATGCCAACATGGCAGCGAACATAGTGAGCATGTGTTGCTGGACACGGCTGATGCCTGACACCAGACAACTGAGGATGCTGGGTAATCCCACCTTGTCAATCACGCTCTGGAAGGCCCCCGCAGATTGCCGTGTTATTTTACACAGAGCCTGGAAGGGCAGATAAACGTAAGACAGGTGGGTGGAGGTGGGTTGAATACAGAATCTTTAAAGCTGCTCTTCATTACGTAATTTTTAATAATTTGTTCATATAGAGGTACATAAATTTGTGATTAAAATAATAATGATCTGTAATACAGTTCTAGAGATGAGGTTACAAAAGGAAACAACTATAACACTTCAGAATAGGGAACACTTAATTATTTAAAAAAAATATACAAGTAGTTAGTAAGATAGTTGTTAAGCTGTAGATTTAGAATAAGGTCAAGTAGAATAAGGCATTAATATGCGCTTAATTACTCCTAATACTAATTTTAAAAAAAACACACGTTCAAATGTTGATAATTCCCGTACCAGGCAATTATAAAACAACATTTATGAATAAAGCTGCAAGTGACAATCAACGGGTATAATAACCAATAATTCATGTGGGCGATTACAACTACCATGTACTTTTCCAAGTTTTCTGTATTTTACTACAATGACAACTTTTTTTGAACTTTCATATATACAAGTTTTTGACCAAATAGTCACTACAGTTCAAAACCCAACAATATTTTGGTGCATATTGGTTGCACAAAAAAATATTCAAAAGTGTTTGGCAAATTGAGAAGAATCGCACAAATCCGTGTCCTGAAGGGCAACCCTCTCTCCAAAGTAGAGACTAGGACCTGACAAAAAAAACTGCCCTGAAAAACACCCAGGACAGTGGGCATTGGCTCAATGGGAAAGGAAAAAAAATGATCTTTGATCTTTGGTGATCGGATCATTACATTTGCACTGCAACCTTTGTAATCATATCTCAGAATGGAAACTGAATTGAACGTTATGCAAAGTTGAACTTTGTGTTGAAACACCTCTTTAAAGACGTAATAATATGTTTAATACTCACAGATATAGCGCTGACCCTGAGAGCATCCACTGTGGAGTGTGTGAACAGATACCAGAGTGCAGGTCCCACCTCTGCAGTGATGAATCCCTGGGCATATTGAGACTCACGGCAGCACACGTTCTCTATGGTTTTGGCAGCCATGTGGTTCACCACCAACTCCTCCTAACAAACATGAATCCCCCATAATTCATAATATCCAGCTTTGGCTTAAAACAATATGCACAGAATTGCTAAAGTCTGCCAACACATCATGTGCTGCAGAGCCACAACTGACTGAAAAATGCCACATTTTGAATATTAAAAAAAAAACATGTCACACTTTATTTTAGGGACAAAGTCTGTGTGTCATTGGGAAAGAATGCTTTGGTGGACATGCGGCCTAGTACTCACTATTAACATATTCAAATTTTGGCTATTTATTAGTACTTATAAAATACTTTACAATAAAAATTCTACATGACGCTTAATTCTGCGCCACACCTAAACATAACTACCTTACTGACTATAAATAAGCAGAAAATCTGAAGTTTACTGATTAGAAGTTTACAGTTAATACTTAGTCAACAGTGAGAATTTGTTCCCAAACTAAAGTGCGAATGTAATTACTTGCTCCACCTCTAAAACAACATCCAACCTTTTTGGATGATGTTACGAGAACCTCCTAGTTTTCGACTATATCCACCTCCACCATTTTATTATGTAACACCCACTTTTCACGATCCAAACATTTCCCAACGGTTAAAATCAAGCCCCATAAACATCCGATTACGTAAACGTATACTGGGTGGCTAACAGCGTTGCATGCAGACTTTAAATGCAGCCGTGCTCTGAAAAATGTGAGCGTTTTAGTGAATCTAAAGTACAGGCTGCGGCGTTAAGCATTACACTCAAAGACATGCGTTCCTGAATTCATTTGTAAGTGGGACACACAGACCTTTACGAATTTCACGCAATTACATCATGACCTAATAGTCCCTCAACACCCTCCGAACTTGAGTGAAATAATTTCCTTAAATTTCACACCACAGCGAATCTCGCTCGCAGATAACGAAGGGCAATACGTTGAGATTTAGCTGGCTGTGTTTTTATGTATTTGGACCCCTGTCCTTGAGCGTGTCTCTCTGCAACCGTATCTGGTGGAAATTAAACATTTAACAGCATTCAACAAACGGCAGGCACGCAGAGTCGAGTGAGGAAAATAGCAAATGGAGAGGTTGGGCATATCTTAGAGGCGCAGTTACACTGTGCACTGCTGCTATGCAATATGGATGCCTTCGCTGTAATGTAGTTCCTAGACCCCCGTCTCAAAGCTAAAAGAAAGTTCAGCTTAGTCCATGGAAGAGGTGCATTAATACACATACTGTATCTTGGAGGCAAAAAGTAGAAAGAACTCTCAAGTAGAATATTCTGACGCAACACAAATAACATAGCAGCTACCCCAGAGTCCCTGGCCCTATCGTATGTCTTTGTGCTGGAGTCTGGTGGTCTGGCTTCGTGGAGGCTTTAGGTAATGAACTAGAGCTGGCACTCGCTGGAGCAGGGGAAATGACTGACAGCTGCTACAGGGCGCAAGAGGTGGGGGTGGGCGGGGGTGGGCGCCGAGCGCTTTCTTTTTCTCTTGTAGCACAAGCCTTGTCAAAAAGGCATAGAAAATGAAACTAAAATCCACCAGCCTGAGGTTTCTCAATAAGAATTTAAATTCCACAGGACAAATACGCTCTGTTGTAGGCGAGTTTGTGCTTTTTTCAAATATACACAGCTAGTCTATTTCCACTGAGGTCGGAGTAAGATGCTTTAGGGATCATCTGACCGTGGTCGAGGGGAGAGTGTTTTGTAGACTGCTCTGACTGGACGCACTAGAAATTACCCAAATCTAAATACAGCGATTTCTCATTCGTCCACATGTGTACACGCATTCACGCTCTCGTTGTGAGCGGGCCGAGCAGACAGCACCGTCCGGTGCGACTCTATTACCTGAACAGCCAAGGCCTCGCTTACACCGGTGCGTTTATGTACACTATATGGGACAGCGGTCCGAGACATTCATAAACACTGCGGGGCCTGTTTTAGGCCCCGTCTACACTAAGAAGCGTTTAGCTCTTTCGATTTTGTAAAGTATAGGTATTTCATCCAGACGGATCCAGCATTTTGTAAGAGAGAAACAAGAGTGGATAACTCTGAATATGCTGCGTTTTCTTGTTGACAGCCAATCCGTATATTTTCTGAGACGATGTCATCGCCCCACATCTCGCCGCTAGTCACACACCGCTACGTCACATAACACCAATAAAAACACTGAACGATTGTCTTTTTAACGCAAATTAATAAATGTATTGTTTCCATGTTCATTTGCATACCGTGAGCATCACTTATGCGCACAGTCCAAGTTATCATCTCTACTTTTAGTGTAATTATTCAATAAATATAACTCGATAAATGCGAAACACTGCTCATCTGCGGTTGTTCCTGCATGAACATTCATGTGACAAGTATTTTCACTTGTGCAGTGTAAATGGAGATTGTTTTTGAAATGCTGTGATAACGGCAGTGTAGACGAAAACCATTATCATTTTAAAACACTGATTTAAAACAAAAACGCATTCTTTTTTTTAACCTGTCAAAAACTCAGAGCAAAGTGTTTTGTAGCGTATTCCTTTACATGTTGATGAGGCCCCTCTCTTCCGAGAGACTCTTAGCTTTAGCCACAACCTTCGTGAAACTTGCCAATTAGCATATTATTAGGAAAGACGATTTGCAAAGAATTATTAAAAACAACTTATTGTTTTAATTACTCGCTACTTCTGTAGGGGAAGTCGGATCACGTATGATTCAAGCAAACATAGGGTTGGGGACGAAAATTCGCTAACGATAATTATCGCGATATAATTTTCCTCGATAAAACAATATGAAGACCATGCTGATTTTAGTTAGAAATGATGTTTATTCTAACGAAAACGCACTACTCATTTGAATTGTGCCACACGGACCGTTTATCCGGCACGGCACGAGCTCACTAGAGCAGATGACAGCGCTGTGAAATCCAGTGTGAAGCTGAGAAAACAACACAAATGACTAAACTAGTTTAAAGCCAAACAGCAGAAACACTGTGTGCAACGAGACAGTCAAGAGGCTTATACCATAGTTTACTGTAATAACAATAGCATGTGTGCATTCATACTGAATGTGTTTACCGTTACAGTTTTTTCATGCAAATAGGCTACCCTAAAATCATACATTTATTTTTCATAGTATTGAGGTGCTATTTGTGGTTGTGAGTTTGTTTATCATGATTTAAGTGTATTAGCCAACTGATGTTGTTAATGAACAAAAATTTCAAATGTGCATTTCTAAGAGACAAGAAAGTGATATTATTATTATTTATTTTTTTTATCAAATAACCCAAATCTTTATTTGAAACTGTGCCACTCACTAGAACATGCAGAAACTAAGAAATATATTCTATTTTTTTTTTTTAAGGAAAATGAACGGTCAGGTTTATACAACTTTCAATTTGGAGCAAAAATCAATATTGTGATCGTTTTTTTTTAGCCGTATCGCCCAGCCATACGTGAACATATATGCATTTAAGTAGATTGTTTTTGAACTTCCGCATCTCAATGCTCTATTCATTATTACATGCGTCAACAAAACACTTCAATCACTTAAGAGTCAGTCTGTTTTTTTATCATAAAACATAAGTAACATAATGTACATTAACTTTACATCTTAACGCCCCTTTTTTAAACAAAGCAGATCATATAGATCATATATTTTGTTTATAGCGTATAAAACGGCTTTGTAAATATGAAGATTTCAATACATCAGAAAATTTAAATGTGATTTTTTTCAGGCTTTTTTATGACTTGATGCACATAAATTCTGAAAATGTGCAAAAAAAAAAAAAAAAAAAAAAAAAGGATGTCTTCATGCAACAAAAAGAGATGACGTGTGAATAAACTACGATGTAAAACAATATTGAATTTGTCAATGCATGTGAAAAAAGTCTGTCAGCAAAACGATCTGGTATCAATCTTATGCAGCTCTGCCCCTTTTCAGTGCTGTGCTCGTCTTCTGACTTCCAATTGTATTTCCACAGGATGAAGGTATGTTCGTATGAGTTCATGAATGAGCCTTTAATTAATAATGAATTTAAATGAATTGAATTAATAAATCCACTTCACCAGCTAGATAATGTTATAGAGCCACAGCAGAAATGGCAGTTTGAAGAAATCCTAAAGATGACTGCACAGCTGGTTCTCTGATTCGTAACTGTCTTAAACGATTATCTTCCCAAACATCAGGCATCCGACTGCAAGATAACATGACAAACCTTATATTGCATTTTGTCTGCACTCTCTTCATTTATTATGTAGAAGAAAAGAGCCAGAGGCTTCCCTGGTTGCAGCAAGTTCCATTTTTATTATTGATATATTATGCCAGTTTTTCAAGAAGCGACGATTTAAATTTTCTTTATAAATTGAAGAATCGATCAATAATAACTGATTGACGAACATACGATGTAGAAAAATAACTGAGTGATGACTGAAGCTATGCAAACTAGGGTGTTTTCCAGTTCCAGTTAGCACCCCGACCTAAAACACACAGCAGCATCAGAGTAATGATTCCTGATATATTAAGATTTAATGTAACTGAAAACGAATCACACCAAGATGCACCGAGTTGAGTGACTTGTTCACATGCCGGACTCAGTGAGCTTTAATCTTTATTTTTACACCTCTTTGAGACCTTACAACACAACCTCTATTGTTCTCTTTGTTTAACATAATAATAGGTACTTTATTTCATTAAACCTCTTTAAGTTTAAAATTAATCCCTAATTAAGATTTCGATTTGAAGTTATGAAACAACTATTTTAAATATAAATTAAATCCTGGATCAATGTGATGGTTTAAATGCAAGTCTAAATGCAAGGATTAATGTCTGGTGTGACAGGATTATTAGATAAACCCTCATTGCAACCCACCCGCTATCTAACTAAGCATCTGTTAGCCTACCTATATCTATCTGTCTGTCTGCATGTCGGTCTATCTATCCATTCGTGCATCCATCCATCTATCCATCCAATTTAAACCTCAAGATTAAATAATAAAACAACTGAAAACTTTTAGACAACATCACTGCTAATGCACAATGTGTTTTAATACATTAAAAATTCTGTTTGCATTCATTCAACTGTACAATTGCAAGTGCATTTTGTCTAAGAAGTGCAGATATAGCCACTATATAGCATAAGTGGATATGTACATACCCCCAAAAAAGCCCCTTGTCAATCAAAAATGATTAAAAGAGACAGTACCAAAAATATTGCAGAAAACTGGACTGGTTCTTTTTAATTATTTGACTTTTTCACCAGTACATTTGACAACTTTAGTGAACATACAAACGACTTGTCGCGCCCATCTCGGTTAGGACACAGCGTAAGCCGGATACCCTGCCCAAATGGTGCCGCTCATATATGCCATGTGCTCTGCCTGACTAAGCTGATTTGATGCACACAAGACTTATTCCGGTATATGTTTATATATAAACTTGCAGCTGCCTCCTAAACCCACACAATGTCAGACTTACAGGGGCTACGAGGTGAGGACAGCTTCTCACCAGAGATCTGTCCTCCAATCTCTGCCTCATTCTCTCTCTCACACCTCTGCTGAGCTTCCCAGCTCGATTCTTGCCTCGGGCCATGCTCAAGCCAAACTTTACTGAATTTATGTATTTCTCCCAAATTCTCTCTCGCAACATCAGCAGTCAGTAACTCGATACGGTAACAGGAGGTCAAACCTAAACTAGTCCACATTTGTGAAAAAGTCGATGCACGCCGAAACAAAAACTGGAGATGGAGCGTTAAAAAGTTTAACAGTTTCGAAGCCAGTGAAATTACGTAATACCTTTTAAACAGGTTTACTGTCCTAAATGTAGGAAAGTTTAGACTCTTTCAATGTATCATTAACACAACTAAAGAATTTATTATTATTTTTTTTTTATTACAAGTTACATGTGTAAAACCCACTTACACGACCCATACTTTTGAGAACAATTTGCAAGAATTATGAAAATATATATCATTCAAAACTTTAAAGTTATCCAAGACACTCCAAAGTATTCTATGCAAATGACGACTCATGGATTATGCCATAATAAGTTACGTAATAAAAACACAAATATTCATTTTCAAGTGATTTTCTGATGACTATGTAAATGTAGATGTTATGAATCAAAACATCTTTTGTTGTTTCTTTTCTAGGCTTGATTGCGTTTATGGGGTGCAGTCTAACATGTGTTAATGCTATATGTTGTGTAACTATATGTTATTTTGTTTCGGTGCAACATAGCCTTGTCCTCTTTGCTACATATTCATGTGGGCGGGGTTACAGGTTTTATGATGTCACCAACCCACAAAGCAGCTCATTGTAGTCCCTACGAGCCATAACTATAGACATTAAAATGCTGTCATTTTAAAAGCCAATATGACTGTTTGCACTGAACTTCCAGCAACGTAGCTTTGCGGATATTGTTTATGCTCAAACAGCAACATTACACAATAACTAAATAAAGTAAAAAATTTAATCGGAATCAAACACCTCTTTAAAGAACAGCCTGTGTCATTTAAATATAAATGGTTTTACATATAAAAGTACATTTTCAGTACAAGAGAACTGGCTTTTTTACGGGTGTAAAACTCACTAAACTAATAATGCTGCAGACAAGTTGAAAGGCAATAGTCAGGGTTAGGGGTTTGCTCAAAAAATATACAGCAGGTATGAAACATAATTAGTGGTGCTTGCTACAGCAATCATCTCAATTACTATTTCCATCTCAAACCTGAGTCTCAGTGGCATTTTGCGACCATCTGGGAAACCATTAAAGGGGTACATTTATGTAAAATTATGCTGACTGAGCTCTTTTTTATAATAAACATTTTTCGTAATGGAGTACAGGTGTTTTCTACAGCTAAACACACTCATTCAAGCCTACTTTGGATTTCCATGTGTGTGTTTGTGAGAGACAGAGATTACGTAAAGCTTACAGGAGGTCATCTCTCTGTGGCTCCTTCTAACAACGAGAGAGTCTGTTTGAAGGAGCAGCACACCTGGTCCTGAATAAAGGCCTATGTAAATTGCCTGAGCCAGACAGGCCTTTCATTAGTGTGATCTCACTGTTTCAGCTCTTTCTCTCTCTCTCTCTCTCTCAGCATCAATCCATTCAGTCCCAGGCATAAACATTCTTTTATTCCAGCTAATCTGGTCTCTCCCTATCAAAAAGCTGGTCAAGACACAGAAGATGGAAGAAGCTCAGTGAAGTCAACGTGAAAAAAACATTCACATATTGCTTCTGTGATATGACACCTTTGTACTACAATTTATATGAAAAAGGTAATCTATAAAACAGTAATTTTATAAAAACGGCTAATGACCATCTATGGCCGTGTATTTAACATGTAGAAGTTAAATTTAAGCAGACCTCTGTAACTATTTGTTATATCAGTATGTACAGGGTAGTTTAACTTGTGAAATATCTTGTAGCGCCACTCGCCCAAAACATAATGGTCGTTAAGAATTAGTCATTTATTTATTTATTTGTTTAGAATATATTTATAGTAAATTATCTATAATAATTGGTAATGCTTCATTAAAAATGTAACCGCTAGGATTTTTTCTTTTACTGTACCTACTGATTATACCAGTTTAAGTGGACAAATGTATATGCTCACTCTTAATAGCCAAAGTTATGACTGTCTAAGCAAACCGGTATAGGCTCTGTACAAAAACTAGAGTTGCACTGTCATTACTAATCATGGAAAATTCTGAATTATTATTTATTTTTTACAAGCAAATAGACCAATTCTAAAATTGACTGTCGATTTAAAAAAAAAAATAGAACAAAGGACTACAGGAACAAGATGCTTATTTGCACTATTTCAGACTAAACTGGCCTTAAAAATATCTGTAGCCATTTAATACGTGAATAAACTAAAACTATATTTCATTGGAAAGGTCCTACAGACTCCTAAATAGATATTGTACCACTCTTTGTTGTTGAAACTTATGTAGGAGCAGTAAAAGTGTATGCACCATAACAGGAGCTCTGACCTTTGACACAAAAATTCTTTGTTGTTTGCTTTTTCCTTATGACATGTTTAAGTAATCATAATTATATATCAATTGAAAGCTTAAAACCTCGGTTAAAGGGTTAGGGGTAACAGAATGGCTCGAATTTAGATTTATGAAACTATACTAAAATCACAAATCCACTCTCAGACAGCAGGTGGCGCTTATGGAACAGCCACAATATAAAGTTGCTTCTCCTAATGCTGCGCTTATAAACAATGTTGTAATGTCCATTAAACAGAGGTAATATATTAAGAAAATACCATCTGAAACTTTAAATGTATTATTTTGAACTGCCTTTGAATATTTCAAGCATTCTGAACATTGAGCTTGCTCTGTCTGGCATAGTACGCAGCAAAATAGGGAAAAAAAGAGAGAAAAATAAAGTAACAAAAAAAAAAAAGCCATACTGTACTTATTGAAACACAGTGTTTTATTTACCCTTTTAAGATCACCACTTATGTTTAGCTCTGCTGTGTGGGGGGAAAAAAAAAATCAGCATGACCTCCCCTCGACATCCCAAAATACTTTTACGTCAAATCTACACAAATCTTGTATAGGGCGACCTATTTGGATCTCAAAAAGGTCAGTTTTCAACAAAATAAGAAAGAGGTTTGCATCTATGCTAATAAAAACAAAAACAGCATCGCAGTTCGCCACAATCGGCTTATCATCTAAATGGCTGAATAGATATGGTTTAAGACTATCAAGGTTTGTATTTTCTGGTTTCTCACTTTTAAGGTAGAAAAGAAAAGAATAAGAAAAGCGAAGAATGCTAAGAATTTCTCAATAATCATTGTTTCAGCATCTTGCTTTTAACTTGAACAGAAAATGCATTAACCAGATATGCCTTACAGCTTTTACTGTAAAGTCTAACAATCAAATTTACTAACAAACTATTTTGAGTTTGCTCAATTTTAAGTTAATTGCACTTAAGTTATGTGAACTAAAAAAAACAAGTATATTAGGCGTAACTCATCCTATGTGTTGCTGAAAATTTCATTTACCCAATGACGTGCAGTCTTGGTGAGCATTACAGACTCCAAACTTGTGAACGCTAGCGTATGCGAAGACCGCAATGTTGTTTCACAGGCATTCCTGCTGAAAAAAAATTCTATTTACACAAAGACGAATGTGGAAATATTTGAATAATCTGCGCGATGAAATCACACTCGCAATATGACCAGCGACGTGCACTATCAAAGTAAACAGTTTTCATTTCATGTACTTAAAATGGAACTTTTCCAAATTAGGTAGCCTTTCGCGATCAACACTCACTCCGCGGTACCGGTCCCCAGGGTGATGCATACCGAATGGCGGTTCGTGACCGATTCAGCAGAGTGTCTTTGCTAAACGCAAAGAGGGAGCGTGTGTGGAGCGACTGAGCGTGTTTGATTACGGAGTGACGGAGATCAGAGGCAAAAACACATTGGTATAAACTGCATCACAGATATTCAGAGTCATAGAAGGGTCAGTGCGCACTATAGAGAGGCATTACAGGCAGAGCTAATAGGGAGGGGATGGAATATGCACAGTGTGTGTGTGTGTGTGTGTAATAAATATTTAATGGAAGAGTAGTGTGATGCCCAGTTGCAGCCCAAGGCTCTGCTACACGCCACTTACAGTGAGCACAACCCTTTCATCATCCACGCACACGGAATCGCACACACACACACACACACACACACAAAATCACGGACGGCTCTTCCAGCTGCAGTCTGACCTGAAAACCTGTCTGCATGCTGCTCTGGCTGTCTTTCTGAATTAAGAGCACTCTCACTCTCGATTGAGCACACAATATTCTCCGGCTAGCTCTGTTACTCTCATCTTCTCTGTGTGTGTTATGCACTCCTTACCCTCCCCCAACCTTCTCCCATCATCACCTCCTGGCCTTTTTTCTCCTTCTCTCCCTCTAATTCCCCATCCCTCCCTCTCTGATGTCTTGTTTCCTGAGCTCAGCTCTCTCTGAATCAGCAGAGGTTCTCAAGCAGGTCAGCAAAGCGAGGCATTACAATTACTGCCTACATCAGCCTCAAAACACATGCGGATTTATTACTGTACTCGCATG